>NC_141698.1:695210758-695268258 GCF_964263255.1 Lissotriton vulgaris | reverse complement strand
CTTTAGACCGCCAGCAGCCACAGGAAAATCCGGGGAGACCCAGGTATTTTACCGAATGGTGCATAGTCCGCATTGACTGCCCCTGCCCCGCCTGTATTCCTGTGGAGCTGGAAGTTGCGGAGTAAGGGGACCAGGGGAGCCGGCCGTGGATGTTCCTCAACTTGGACGTGCACACAACCTACCTGCAATCAGCGTGAACCTATTGTTTGCCTCACTCCGCCACACCACCCACCCAGGCTGGACGTTACAATGCCTGCTGGGAATTGCAGTTTCTTCATTCACTACAAACTGCCATGGGTGTGACCACTTCATTAGGGGGAGGAGCAGCGGACGCTGAACAGTATTTCACACAGGTGGGGACTGATGGGTGTGTTCTGCGTTGGGCGCTGAGGAAGGCTGTCAAAGCCGAAATGCATTCGCCACCGCTACCAGGAGTTGAATAAACACGAGCTGGCTGCTCTGAAAACCCCTTCGGCCTCTGAGTCTCTCTTGCTGGGAGGGACTGTTTCCATAATTTTGCTGCGCCTGCCAGGGACGCACCACGGAAGGCCCCGCGACACCAAGGGTCAAAGGACTAACACTGGCTCCAGACTGCTCGCAGCTGAATATCGTCGAGGTATCGACAGTTCCTTTAGACCGCCAGCAGCCACAGGAAAATCCGGGGAGACCCAGGTATTTTACCGAATGGTGCATAGTCCGCATTGACTGCCCCTGCCCCGCCTGTATTCCTGTGGAGCTGGAAGTTGCGGAGTAAGGGGACCAGGGGAGCCGGCCGTGGATGTTCCTCAACTTGGACGTGCACACAACCTACCTGCAATCAGCGTGAACCTATTGTTTGCCTCACTCCGCCACACCACCCACCCAGGCTGGACGTTACAATGCCTGCTGGGAATTGCAGTTTCTTCATTCACTACAAACTGCCATGGGTGTGACCACTTCATTAGGGGGAGGAGCAGCGGACGCTGAACAGTATTTCACACAGGTGGGGACTGATGGGTGTGTTCTGCGTTGGGCGCTGAGGAAGGCTGTCAAAGCCGAAATGCATTCGCCACCGCTACCAGGAGTTGAATAAACACGAGCTGGCTGCTCTGAAAACCCCTTCGGCCTCTGAGTCTCTCTTGCTGGGAGGGACTGTTTCCATAATTTTGCTGCGCCTGCCAGGGACGCACCACGGAAGGCCCCGCGACACCAAGGGTCAAAGGACTAACACTGGCTCCAGACTGCTCGCAGCTGAATATCGTCGAGGTATCGACAGTTCCTTTAGACCGCCAGCAGCCACAGGAAAATCCGGGGAGACCCAGGTATTTTACCGAATGGTGCATAGTCCGCATTGACTGCCCCTGCCCCGCCTGTATTCCTGTGGAGCTGGAAGTTGCGGAGTAAGGGGACCAGGGGAGCCGGCCGTGGATGTTCCTCAACTTGGACGTGCACACAACCTACCTGCAATCAGCGTGAACCTATTGTTTGCCTCACTCCGCCACACCACCCACCCAGGCTGGACGTTACAATGCCTGCTGGGAATTGCAGTTTCTTCATTCACTACAAACTGCCATGGGTGTGACCACTTCATTAGGGGGAGGAGCAGCGGACGCTGAACAGTATTTCACACAGGTGGGGACTGATGGGTGTGTTCTGCGTTGGGCGCTGAGGAAGGCTGTCAAAGCCGAAATGCATTCGCCACCGCTACCAGGAGTTGAATAAACACGAGCTGGCTGCTCTGAAAACCCCTTCGGCCTCTGAGTCTCTCTTGCTGGGAGGGACTGTTTCCATAATTTTGCTGCGCCTGCCAGGGACGCACCACGGAAGGCCCCGCGACACCAAGGGTCAAAGGACTAACACTGGCTCCAGACTGCTCGCAGCTGAATATCGTCGAGGTATCGACAGTTCCTTTAGACCGCCAGCAGCCACAGGAAAATCCGGGGAGACCCAGGTATTTTACCGAATGGTGCATAGTCCGCATTGACTGCCCCTGCCCCGCCTGTATTCCTGTGGAGCTGGAAGTTGCGGAGTAAGGGGACCAGGGGAGCCGGCCGTGGATGTTCCTCAACTTGGACGTGCACACAACCTACCTGCAATCAGCGTGAACCTATTGTTTGCCTCACTCCGCCACACCACCCACCCAGGCTGGACGTTACAATGCCTGCTGGGAATTGCAGTTTCTTCATTCACTACAAACTGCCATGGGTGTGACCACTTCATTAGGGGGAGGAGCAGCGGACGCTGAACAGTATTTCACACAGGTGGGGACTGATGGGTGTGTTCTGCGTTGGGCGCTGAGGAAGGCTGTCAAAGCCGAAATGCATTCGCCACCGCTACCAGGAGTTGAATAAACACGAGCTGGCTGCTCTGAAAACCCCTTCGGCCTCTGAGTCTCTCTTGCTGGGAGGGACTGTTTCCATAATTTTGCTGCGCCTGCCAGGGACGCACCACGGAAGGCCCCGCGACACCAAGGGTCAAAGGACTAACACTGGCTCCAGACTGCTCGCAGCTGAATATCGTCGAGGTATCGACAGTTCCTTTAGACCGCCAGCAGCCACAGGAAAATCCGGGGAGACCCAGGTATTTTACCGAATGGTGCATAGTCCGCATTGACTGCCCCTGCCCCGCCTGTATTCCTGTGGAGCTGGAAGTTGCGGAGTAAGGGGACCAGGGGAGCCGGCCGTGGATGTTCCTCAACTTGGACGTGCACACAACCTACCTGCAATCAGCGTGAACCTATTGTTTGCCTCACTCCGCCACACCACCCACCCAGGCTGGACGTTACAATGCCTGCTGGGAATTGCAGTTTCTTCATTCACTACAAACTGCCATGGGTGTGACCACTTCATTAGGGGGAGGAGCAGCGGACGCTGAACAGTATTTCACACAGGTGGGGACTGATGGGTGTGTTCTGCGTTGGGCGCTGAGGAAGGCTGTCAAAGCCGAAATGCATTCGCCACCGCTACCAGGAGTTGAATAAACACGAGCTGGCTGCTCTGAAAACCCCTTCGGCCTCTGAGTCTCTCTTGCTGGGAGGGACTGTTTCCATATATATATATATATATATATTGCAGCTTCGTCAGTGTCAGTTTGTGTGTTCATAGTGTCGCCATTTTAACCAATAAGTTGCCACAAGTCAACAACATAAAAGACAGTGCCTCATGCAGCTATTACTAATGTAGCGGCCATCTTTAAGTGTATACGCTTCAATATGTTACATAAGGTTACAAATGGACTATAATAAAGTGCTTTAGTCCTAATATGAAAACCCTGCAATGACAAACAATTTATAAAATACAAACATGCTTTACAACACTCTTGGGGACAAAAGCACTTAATTTCTATATCTGCCCTTGTTCACATTTATATGTGCATAATTTATAGACATATGACAATTTCATGTATATATTTCATTAATATTCTTTTTCCCTTTTGGTTGTTTGTTGTGTAGCCCTGAATGGGCAAAACATTTCTGTGTTTCCTCGTATTCGAGATTGTCAAATCACAAAAAAGTTTCATTGTGTTGTTACATTAGGTGTATGCTGTTTCTCCTGCCTCAATTTTGATGTTTGCCCCCCCAGTACTTGTTTATGCATGATCCCATGCGTGTCTTAGAGGTGTACCCACATCTCTTCATCATTATTAAGTCCCCATGGTGCCTTGGTTTTCAAATCGATTATATATTTGGATTCCAATGTACGAAGTGCCTTCACTCTATCCCCTCCGCTCTCTGGGCGATCTATTTGGTGTATGCAATAAAAACGCAACAGGTCCCTGTTGCTCTGATGTAATTCTGCAAAATGGCGTGCTACAGGATAAGATTTGCCGTTCTTCGTGATTGCACGCATGTGCTCTAGAATTCTCAACTTGGTGGGGTTAATCGTGCTTCTTATATATCTTTTTTACAGGGACATTCGAGGCAATAAATAGTGTACTCCGAATTACAATTCAGGAGTTTCCTGATCTGTCTGTTGGGTTTTCCCTCATTCGTTCTTCCTGGGTACAAGGTGATCTGCTAGTGACTGGCAGTGGCGGTACGAGATCATGGGTCTCTCTGGAAGATGTTTTTTGAGGACATTGTCTGTGGTTAGAATGTGCCAATTCTTATTAAAAATATTATCTACTTTTCCTGCGTTCGTTCTAAAATCAGTGATCATTCTAGTTGATTTGTTACCTCGTTGCAGTGGTTTAACCATCAGGAGATCCCTCCTGTTGACCTTAGATGCCTTTTCTTCCGCTTGTTTCAGTATATTACATGAATAACCCCTTACTTGAAATATTTTGCTAGCTTCTGCTTTAGCTATTTGGAAATCCCCCTCTGCCGAGCAATTCCACTTAAGGCGTAGGAGTTCTCCATAGGGGACATTCTGGATCAGGCTTTTTGGATGGTGGCTTCCTGCATGCAACACAGCGTTTCCCGCCGTGGGCTTCCTATAAAGTTTTGTTTGGAGTGTATCATTCTCAATGAGCACCTCCAGGTCTAGGTAACAAATGCTTGTGGCGCTTATAGTGCTTGTGAATCTAAGATTCCAGTCATTGATGTTTAACGCGGCGATGTTTTCCGAGGCCGAGGCCCTATCACCGCGCCAAACAACAGAAAGGTCATCTATATACCTTGTCCACAAGAGTATTTTATCAGTCCAGTGGTCATGGGCCTCACCCCAAGCCTCGTGCCTCTCCCACCAGCCCACAAACAAGTTTGCGTAACTGGGGGAGAAGCACGAGCCCATCGAAGTGCCCCTTGTTTACTTATACAGTTCCCTGAGAAGGGGAAAATATTGTTGTATAAGCAGTATCTCATCATGCCTAATAGCATGAGACAGTGTTTTTGATACTTCTCTGGTTTCTTGTCTAGGAACCATTTGGTCGCTGCTAGGCCGTTCTCATGGGCTATACATGTGTATAAATTAACAACCTCCAAGGTGATAAGAAGCATGTTGGGTTCCCAGGTGATACTGTCTATTAGTCTGAGGAAGTCCTGTGTATCCCTCACATATGAGGGTAAGTCTTTTACGATTGGTGCCAGATATGAGTCAATGAAGCGTGAAGTGTTTTCCAGCAAAAAAATAAATATATATATATATGTATATGTATATACATATATTCAACAAAAGGTTGCCCCAATGAAAACGCCAAGTTACACCACGGAAGGAGGGAGTTTGTCTTGCAAGCAGCTCACCGTAAATCATGGAATTTTCTCATCCAGCAAGCACATCGCCTTCAGCCACGCCACCCGACTCCACTGGACGGACCACAGCTGCGTCCACTTCAGCTTCAGAAAGAACACGATCCACCACCACCAGCAGCAGGTCGCACGCAGAAACTGGAACAAGATCACAGCCGACCAGCTTGCCGCAGCCCTGAGCCAAGAACCCCCCGCCAGCTCTGTGAACCCCAGCAAGGCCGACAACAACCTCACGAAGTGGATCAGCAACTGCGCAGACGACCTCGCCCCACTGAGGACCCCGCCCAGCAGACCCCGCAGTAAGAAAGCACCCTGGTTCACCGACGAACTCAAGAGCTCCGAGAAGAACTGCCATGCCCTCGAGCGAGCCTGGCGCAGAGACCCTACACCAGACAACATGACCACCCTCAAGCTCGCAACCCGAAAACACCACCAACTGATCCATACCACCAAGAGAACCGCATTCAAGGAACGACTGGACAACAACGCACACAACAGCAAGGAACTCTTCAACATCGTCAAAGAGCTCTCCAATCCCAACGCCGGAAACAACGACATCACCCCATCACAAGACCTCTGCAACTCCCTCGCCTTCTACTTCCACAACAAGATCGCAGACATGCACAACAGCTTCAGCACACAACCGACGCACCCTATGACCGCACCAACGACCCCCGCCACCACCCTCCGCGCCTGGACCCCGATCACCACCGAAGACACCATCCGCACGATGAACTCCATCCACTCCGGATCCCCAACCGACCCCTGCCCTCACCACGTCTTCAACAAAGCCGACGCTGTCATTGCACCCCACCTGCGGGACATCATCAACACCTTCTTCGACACCGCTACCTTCCCAGAGAGCTGGAAGCACGCCGAACTCAGCGCTCTACTGAAGAAACCATCAGCAGACCCCACCGAACTCAAAAACTACCGCCCCATCTTGCTCCTCCAGTTTCCGGCCAAAGTCATCGAGAAGACCGTCAACAAGCAGCTGGCCGCCTTCCTCGAGACGAACGGATCCCTCAACCTCTCGCAGCCACCGATGACATCCGAGCCCTGCTTGACAACGGGAAAACTGCGGCCCTCATCCTCCTGGACCTCTCCGCGGCATTCGACACTGTCTGCCACCGCACCCTAGTGCAGCGCCTCAGCAACATCAGAATCCAAGAGAAGGCACTAGAATGGATCATCTCCTTCCTCGCCGGAAGGACACAGAGAGTCCGCCTCCCCCCGTTCAGATCAGAAGCCACCGAAGTCATCTGCGGCATCCCTCAAGGCTCCTTCCTCAGCCCCACCCTCTTCAATGTCTACATGAGCCCTCTCATGGCCATCGCACGCCAACACAACCTCAACATCATCTCTTACGCCGACGACACCCAGCTGATCCTCTACCTCACTAACGGCCCCGCCACCGCCAGAGCCAACCTACATGAAGGGATGACAGACGTAGCCGAGTGGATGATGAACAGCTGCCTGAAACTGAACTCAGACAAGACGGAAGTCCTCATCCTGGGTTCTTCACCCTCCGTCTGGGATGACTCCTGGTGGCCCACCGCCCTGGGCAGCGCACCCAAACCCGCAGACCACGCACGCAACCTGGGCTTCATCCTGGACTCCTCCCTCTCCATGACCAGACAAGTCAACGTCGTCACCTCGCATTGCTTCAACATCCTGCGCATGCTACGTGAGATCTTCCGGTGGATCCCCACCGAGACCAGGAAGACGGTCACCCAGGCCCTCGTCACCAGCCGCCTGGACTACAGCAACTCCCTCTTCGCCGGAACCACCGCCAAACTCCAGAGGAGACTCCAGCGGATCCAGAACGCCTCAGCAAGACTCATCCTCGACATCCCCCGACACAGCCACATTTCCGGACACCTGAGAGACTTACACTGGCTCCCGGTCAAAAAGAGAATCACCTTCCGTCTCCTCACACACGCACACAAAGCCCTACACAACCAAGGCCCAAGATACCTCAACAGCCGCCTCAACTTCTACACCCCCACACGCCAGCTTCGATCCACCAACCACGCTCTCACCGCCGCCCCCCGCATCCGAAGAGCCTCCACAGGAGTAAGGTCCTTCTCCTACCTGGCCGCCAAGACCTGGATCTCCCTCCCGACCTACCTCTGCCTGACCCAAGACCACCTCGCCTTCAGGAAGCAGCTCAATACCTGGCTGTTCGAGCAGTAGTGGACCCCCCCCCCCCGCCCCAAGCGCCTTGAGACCCTCCGGGTGAGTAGTGCGCTATATAAATGCTTTGATTGATTGATTGATTGAATTAACTCTCTTGTGTGAGGCGTTTTCATTTGGTTAGCGTTTTGTTGATTATTAGCGGTGTGCATACCCACGAAAACGGCCACTGCATAAAGCAGCCTTGGACTTCCAGCTGCTAAGAGGAAGGAGAGCCCAGTGCTGTGGGATGTTATTGTGGCAGGAGAGGCAAGAGACTTTTATATTTACAAACTTTTGTCATGCATCCACTGTGATTAATAACGGGAACTATGACGACCAAAAGGCATAGTCGTACACGCACACTGAGGCGGGACTCAGTAACATGATTTAAAGTTCACAAAGAATTGCTGTGACTTTGTTTGGCCAGTAAGCAAGGGCAGAGTGCTGCCCGAAATGCATTTGGATTTAGTTACACGACGAAAGGAGGGAGTTTGTCCTGTCTGCAGCCCACAGTAAATCATGGAATTAACTCTCTTGTGTGAGGCGTTTTCACTTGGGCAACTTTTTGTTGGAATATTAGCAGTGTACTCAGCCGCAAATACGACCTGCTGCATAACGTGGCCCTGCACCGCTTGGACTTCCAGCGGCTGAGAGGGCGGAGGACCCGGAATTGTGGTATGTTATTGTGGCAGCAGAGGCAACTCTTTAATCTGGAAGTAGCCCACAAGGGCAAGAGACTTTTTTATTCACAATCTTTTGTCACACACCCACTGTAGATAAATAATGGGAACTATGCGGACCAAAAGGCATTGTGGTACACGCCCACTGAGGCGGGACTCGGTAACCTGATTTAAAGTTCCCCAAAAATTGCTCTGACTTTGTTTGGCCAGTGAACAAGGGCAGAGTGCTGCCCGAAAAGCATTTGGCTTTAGTTACACGACGGAAGGAGGGAGTTTGTCCTGTCTTCAGCCCATAGTATATCATGGAATTAACTCTCTCTTGTGAAGCGTTTTCATTGGTTCAACGTTTTGTTGGATTATTAGCGGTGGGCACAGCTACAAATACACCCCACTGCATAAAGTGGCCCTGCGGCGCTTGGACTTCCAGCTGCTGAGAGGGCAGAGGACCGGGAATTGTGGTATGTTATTGTGGCAGCAGAGGCAACTCTTTCCTCTGGAAGTAGCCCACAAGGGCAAGAGACTTTTTTATTCACAATCTTTTCTCACACACCCACTGTAGATAAGTGGGTAAAAATTACTATTCCCACTCCACACAGTGCAACAGTAGGGAAAGCGTTGGATAGCATAGGGGTTAAAATGACTATTCCCACTCCAGTGAGTGCAAAAGTAGGGAAAACGTCGGATAGCGTAGGGGTAAAAATTACTATTCCCACTCCAAAGAGTGCAACAGTAGGGAAAGCGTTGGATAGCGGGAGGGTTAAAATTACTATTCCCACTTCAGAGAGTACAACAGTAGGGAAAGCGTTGGATAGCGTAGGGGTAAAAATTACTATTACAACTCCAGGGCGTGCAACAGTAGGGAAAGCGTTGGATAGCGTAGGGGTAAAAAGTACTATTCCCACTCCAGAGAATGCAACAGTAGGGAAACCGTTGGATAGCGTATGGGTAAAAATTACTATTCCCAACCCAAAGAGTGCAACAGTAGGGAAAGCGTTGGATAGCGGGAGGGTTAAAATTACTATTCCCACTCCAGAAAGTGCAACAGTAGGGAAAGCGTTGGATAGCGTAGGGGTAAAAATTACTATTCCAACTCCAGGGAGTGCAACAGTAGGGAAAGCGTTGGATAGCGTAGGGGTAAAAAGTACTATTCCCACTCCAGAGAATGGAACAGTGGGGAAAGCGTTGGATAGCGTAGGGGTAGAAATTACTATTCCCACTCCACAGAGTGCAACAGTAGGGAAAGCGTTGGATAGCTTAGGGGTAATAATTACTATTCCCACTTCAAAGAGTGCAACAGTAGGTAAAGCATTGGATAGCGTAGGGGTAAAAATTACTATTCCCACTCCAGAAAGTGCAAAAGTAGGGAAAGCGTTGGATAGCGGGAGGGTTAAAATTACTATTCCCACTCCAGAGAGTGCATCAGTAGGGAAAGGGTTGGTAAGCGTAGGGGTAAAAATTACTATTCCCACTCCAGAGAGTGCAACAGTATAGAAAGCGTTGGATAGTGTAGGGGTAAACATTACTATTCCCACTCCAGAGAGTGCAACAGTAGGGAAAGCGTTGGATAGCGTAGGGGTAAAAATTACTATTCCCACTCCACAGAGTGCAACAGTAGTTAAAGCGTTGGATAGCGTAGGGGTAAAAATTACTATTCCCACTCCACAGAGTGCAACAGTAGGGAAAGCATTGGATAGCGTAGGGGTAAAAATTACTATTCCCACTCAAGAAAGTGCAACAGTAGGGAAAGGATTGGATAGACGGAGGGTTAAAATTACTATTCCCACTCCAGAGAGTGCAACAGTAGGGAAAGTGTTGGATAGTGTAGGGGTAAAATTTACTATTCCCACTCCAGTGAGTGCAACAGTAGGGAAAGCGTTGGATAGCGTAGGGGTAAAAATGACTATTCTCACTCCAAAGAGTGCAACAGTAGGGAAAGCGTTGGATAGCGGGAGGGTTAAAATTACTATTCCCACTTCAGAGAGTGCAACAGTAGGGAAAGCGTTGGATAGCGTAGGGGTAAAGAATACTATTCCCACTCCAGAGAGTGCAACAATATAGAAAGCGTTGGATAGCGTACGGGTAAAAATTACTATTCCCACTACAGAAAGTGCAATGGTAGGGAAAGCGTTGGATAGCGTAAGCGTAAAAATTACTATTCCCACTCCACAGAGTGCAACAGTAGTTAAAGCGTTGGATAGCGTAGGGGAAAAAATTACTATTCCCACTCCAGTGAGTGCAACAGTACGGAAAGCGTTGGATAGCGTAGGGGAAAAAATTACTAATCCCACTCTAGAGAGTGCAACAGTATGGAAAGCATTGGATAGCGTAGGGGTAAAAATTACTATTCCCACTCCAGAGAGTGCAACAGTAGGGAAAGCGTTGGATAGCGTAGGGGTAAAAATTACTATTCCCACTCCACAGTGTGCAATTGTAGAGAAAGCGTTGGATAGCGTAGGGAATAGGATAAAAATTACTATTCCCAGTCCAAAGAGTGCAACAGTAGGGAAAGCATTGGATAGCGTAGGGGTAAAAATTACTATTCCCACTCCAGAAAGTGCAACAGTAGGGAAAGCGTGGGATAGCGGAAGTTTTAAAATTACTATTCCCACTCCAGAGACTGCAACAGTAGGGAAAGCATTGGATAGCGTAGGGGTAAAAATTACTATTCCCACTCCAAAGAGTGCAACAGTAGGGAAAGCGTTGAATAGCATAGGGGTAAAAATTACTATTCCCGCTCCAAAGAGTGCAACAGTAGGGAAAGCGGTGGATAGCTGGAGAGTTAATATTACTATTCCCACTCCAAAGAGTGCAACAGTAGGGAAAGCGTTGGACAGCGTAGGAGTAAAAATGACTATTCACACTCCAGAGAGTGCAACAGTAGAGAAAGTAAATACTTCATATATGAATAAAAGTAAATTAAATATTAATAGCAAATACAAATTAATTACAAGTATTTAACAATTTTATATAATATAATAATTAATCAATTAAAAATAGAAAAAAAATAATTATTAAAAATAAGTACCTATTAATACAAATTATTTACCAATGAACAATTAAGTAATTAACAATTAAAAATGTATTAAAAATTACAACAAAACAAAACCAATAAATAGATAACAATATTTATTTATTCACAATTAAACTACTTCCCACCCTATTCCCCTATAAACCCACAACCCGCTACAGAAAATAAATTAATAAAATTAACATAATTAACAATTAAACTATTAATTCAAATTAATTACCAATTATATTTTAATTATTACCAATTAAAAATTTATATATCAAATAATGCCAAATAAATACCCAAAAATTAATTTAAAAATGTAATTAATTATAATTAAATTACTTCCCACCCTATTCCCCCTATAAACCGACAACCCGCTTTAGAAAATACATTAATACAATTTACATAATTATCAATAAATCAATTAATTAAAATGAATTACCAATTATATTTTAATTAATTACCAATTACAAATTTAAATATCAATTAATTCAAAATAAATACCAATAAATGCATTAAAACATTTAAATAATTATATTTAAATTACTTCCCACCCTATTCCCCTATAAACCCACAACCCACTACAGAAAATACATTAATACAATTTACATAATTATCAATTAATCAAATATTTAAAATAAATCACCAATTATATTTTAATTATTACCAATTCAAAATTTAAATATCAATTAATTCAAAGTAAATACCAATAAATACATTTAAACATTTAAATAACTACATTTAAATTACTTCCCACCCTATTCCCCTATAAACCCACAACCCGCTAGAGAAAATACAGTAATAAAATTAACATAATTATCAATCAATCAATTAATTTAAATAATTAACAATTATATTTTAATCAATTACCAATTAATTATCAATTAACAATTAATTCTAAATATTTGCCAATAAATAAATTAACATATTTAATTATTTATAATTAAACTACTTCCTACCCTATTCCCCTATAAACCCACAACCCGCTACAGAATTATATTACGCAAAAATTAAATACCATAAAACTAATTAATTAAAATAAATTATAAAATAAATATACACTTTTCACACATATACTAACATAAAAAATACTTTAAAAAATTGATATTAACTTACCTCAAATTCGATATTTTTGTTGTCTATATTCTGTCATTCTATACTTTTGTTGTCTATATTCTGTCCATTCGATATTTTGTCCATTCTATATTTTTTGATTCGATATTTATGCTATTCTATTCGATATTTTCGTAGTCTATATTCTGTCCATTCGATATTGCGTCCATTCTTTATTTTTAACTCGATATTAATTTAACTCGATATTAAAAACTCGATATTTTGACTGTATACTGTCCTGTCTGCAGCCCACAGTAAATCATGGAATTAACTTGTGTGCATCATTTTTATTGGGGCAATCTTTTGTTGGATCATCAGCGGTGTGCTCAGCCACGAAAACGCCTCTCTGCATAAAGCGGTCCAGCGGTGCTTGGACTTCCAGCTGCTGAGAGGATGGAGAGCCGGTATTGTGGCATATTATTGTGGCAACAGAGGCAACTCTTCCTCTTGGAAGTAGCCAACAAGGGAAAGAGACTTTTATATTTAGAAAACTTTTGTCATGCACCCGCTGTGGCTTAATAATGGGAACTACGAGGACCAAAAGGTATTGTGGGACATGCCCACAGAGGCTCTAATCAGTAACCAGATTTAAAGTTCCCAAAGAATTTCAGTGATTTTGTATGGTCAGTGAATAAGGGCAGAGTGCTGCCTAAAACGCGTTTGGCTTTAGCTACACAACAGAAGGAGGGAGTTTGTCCTGTCTGCAGCCCACAGTAAATAATGGAATTAACTCTCTCCTGTGAGGAGTTTTCATTGGGCCAATCTTTTGTTTGATTATTAGCGGTTTTCTCAGCCGCGAAAACTCCCCGCTGCATAAAGCGGCCCTGCGGCGCTTGGACTTCCAGCTGTTGAGAGGACGGAGAGCCCAGTATTGTGGGATGTTATAGTGGCAGCAGAGGCAACTCTTCCCTCTGTAAGTAACCCACAAGAGCAAGTCATTTTTATATTTACAAACTTTTGCCATGCACCCACTGTGGATTATTAATGGGAACTACGAGTACCAAAAGGCATAGTGGTACACTCCCACTGAGGAGGGACTTGGTAACCTGATGGCAAGGTCCCAAAGAATTGCCGTGATTTTGTTTGGCCAGTGAACAAGGGCAGAGTGCTGCCCGAAACACATTTTGCTTTACTTACACGACGGAAGTAGGGAGTTTGTCTTGTCTGCAGCCCACAGTAAATCATGGAATTAACTCTCTTGTGTGAGGCATTTTCATTGGGGCAACTTTTTGTTGGATTATTAGCGGTGCAAATACGACACGCTGCATAAAGCGGTCCTGCGGCGCTTGGACTTCCAGCTGCTGAGAGGTCGGAGAGCCTGGTATTGTGGGATGTTATTGTGGCAGCAGAGGCAACTCTTCCCTCTGGAAGTAGCCCACAAGGGCCAGAGACTTTTATATTTACAGACTTTTGTCCTGCACCCACTGTGGATTAATAATGGGAACTACGAGGACCAAAAGGTATTATGGTGCACGCCCACTGAGGAGGGACTCTGTAACCTGATTTAAAGTTCCCAAAGAATTGCAGTGACTTTGTTTGGCCAGTGAACAACGACAGAGTGCTGCCCGAAACACATTTGGCTTTAGTTACACGACAGAAGGAGGGAATTTGTCCTGTCTGCAGCCCACAGTAATTTATGGAATGAACTCATACGTGTGAGGCGTTTTCCTTGGTTCAACTTTTTGTTGGATTATTAGCGGTGGGCTCAGCTGCAAATAAGCCCCGCTACATAAAGCGGCACTGCGGCGCTTGGACTTCCAGATGCTGAGAGGATGTAGAGCTCGATATTGTGGGATGTTATTGTGGCAGCAGAGGCAACTCTTCCCTCTGGAAGTAGCCCACAGACTTTTATATTTACAAACTTTTGTCATGCACCAACTGTGGATTAATATTGGGAACTACGAGGACAAAAAGGCATTGTGGTACAGGCCCACTGAGGCGGGACTCGGTAACCTGATTTAAAGTACCCAAGGAATTGGCTTGATTTTGTTTGGCCAGTGAACAAGGGCAGAGTGCTGCCCGAAATGCGTTTGGCTTTAGTTACACGACGGAAGGGAGTTTGTCCTGTCTGCAGCCCACAGTAAATCATGGAATTAACTCTCTCGTGTGAGGCGTTTTCATTGGGGCAACCTTTTGTTGGATTATTAGCGGTGTGCCAAGCAGCGAAAATGCCCAGCTGCATAAAGCGGCCTTGCAGCGCTTGGACTTCCAGCTGCTGAGAGGACGGAGAGTCCGGTATAGTGGGATGTTATTGTGGCAGCAGAGACAACTCTTCCCTCTAGAAGTAGCCCACAAGGGCAAAAGAATTTTATAGTTACATACATTTGTCATGCACCCACTGTGGATTAAAAATGGGAACTACGAGGATCAAAAGGCATTGCGGTACACGCCCACTGAGGCGGGACTCGGTAACCTGATTTAAAGTTCCCAAAGAATTGCCACGATTTTGTTTGGCCAGTGAACAAGGGCAGAGTGCTGCCCCAAACGTGTTTGGCTTTAGTTACACCACAGAAGGAGGGAGTTTGTCTTGTCTGTAGCCCACAGTAAATTATGGAATTAACTCTCTTGTGTGCGGCGTTTTCGTCGGGGCAACCTTTTGTTGGATTATTAGCGTGTGCCCAGCCGCGAAAACGCTTTGCTGCATAAAGCGGCCCAGCGGTGCTTGAACTTCCAGCTGCAGAGAGGACGGAGAGCCGGTATTGTGGGATGTTGTTGTGGCAGCAGAGGCCACTCTTCCCCCTGGAAGTAGCCCACAAGGGAAAGAGACTTTTATATTTACAAACTTTTGTCATGCACCCACTGTGGATTAAAAATGGGAACTACGAGGACCAAAAGGCATAGTGGTAGACGCCCACTGAGGTAACCTGATTTACATTTCCCAAAGAATTGCTGTGACTTTGTTTGGCCAGTGAACAAGGGCAGAGTGCTGCCCGAAACGCGTTTGGCTTTAGTTACACGACTGAAAAAAGGAGTTTGTCCTGTCTGCAGCCCACAGTAAATCATGTAATTAACTCTCTTGTGTGAGGAATTTTCATTGGGCAACCTTTTGTTGGACATATACATATATATGTACATATATACATATGTATATATACATCCACATTTCAATTTGGCTCAACCCAAACTACTTGTACGGCGGGCACACGGCAGAGGTAGCCAGTCCAATGCGTAATACTCTCCATTGAGCAGAGAAAACACTGGAGCCGTGGCCACAGATCTAAAGCGTGCTTATTGACACCACTAGGTCCAACGCGTTTCGGAGTTGCCTCACTCCTTTGTCATGGGCAAAGATCAGTGAATCCTCAGTTTCATTTAAAGCAAACAGTGCCTGTATTGTGCAATAGAAATAGAAACAATAATGGTGTTCATAGTCACAATCAACAAAGTTTGAAATACATCAGTCAAATTGTGTAGAATGCGCCTGCATAAAATATATACATAATTAATATACACAAATAAATAAATCAGTCTTTCTTTTACGCAAATAATACCTTCTCCGTGTTTTTGACATGGGTTGTCTACGTGTTAAAGACCCTATTGGACACCATGTATTATGCTGCAAGCGTGAACAGTAGCTGACTGCTGGAATCAATAATATGCTCCCAGTCTGTCATGATTGAAACAGTAGACATCGGTGTACAGCCCAAGTGGGCATTCAATAACTGTAGCCTTTAGGCTGTGTGTTTGTGTCCCTCCTGAGGCGGAAGCCGGGAGGTTTGCTGTCTCGCTATTTTCGTGACATTTTAAATTACCTGTTATTTTGCTTGACTAAGAAGCTTTTAACTGTTGACACCTCTTCCCACCTCCTCGCTGCCTCGGGCATTCTCAGCCGAGTGTTGACGCTGAGTAGTTCGGTCCCGGGTAGGCGAACATTCACAGCGGCAATATTGAGTGTGTGCAAGCACTCTGACGTGCTGTAGCTGCGCATAAAAGGGACATTCCTGAGCCCTGCGCTCGATTAGGCTGTGGGTTTGTGTCCCTCTTGAGGCGGAAGCCGGGAGGTTTGCTGTCTCGCTATTTTCGTGACATTTTAAATTACCTGTTATTTTGCTTGACTAAGAAGTTTTTAACTGTTGACACCTCTCCCCACCTCCTCGCTGCCTGGGCCACTCTCAGCCGAGTGTTGACGCTGAGTAGTTTGGTCCCGGGTAGGCGAACATTCACAGCGGCCATATTGAGCGTGTGCAAGCGCTCTGACGCGCTCTAGCTGCACATAAAAGGGGACGGTTATGTCTCCGCGCAACCGACGAGACCAGCGGACGTGCCGGACCTGTGCCGGAGTCGTGCCAGAGTCCTGCCCGTCTGCGCCCGTCAGCGCCAAGGAGGCAGCAGGGGCCAGGGAGGCTGACTTTGTGAACACTTCTCTCGCAGTAAGCCTTGCCTACTCCCTATGCACTCTCAAAGCACTTAGGCCACCCTGGCAAACCTGTCATCATAAGTATGTGCCTGAGAGACTGCGGGACGGTTTTGAGTGCTGGTGCCTTAGGGATGTGAGAACTACATCCCTACTCACACCTTTAGGAGCCCCGACTGTGACAAAGTAACAATACCCTCCCCCTCCTCCTAGGGAAACAGGCTTTCTCATCAATGCTCGCTCCCTAGTTAAAAATAATATTGCTTTCAGAGACTTTATTACGGAGAGGAAGCCCTCATGGGCCTTTGTCACCGATACCGGGGGCTCTGAATCTTCTGGACCCAAACTGGTTAATGCCATCCCCGATGGTTATGCCTTTGTGAGACTGGATAGAGAGGGACGTAAGGGGGGGGAATTCGCATTCTACACAAAATCTCAGCAAATTGCCGTATTTGAGTGTCTCCCATCCCCTCAGAATTCCTTCCAGGCTTTACATTTTTCTCTTAGCCCCTCTCCTACGGTATCCTTTGCGGGCATCCTCATCTATAGAACCCCTGGTCCTAGGTCTGCTTTCACAGTTGAACTCCTTGAAATACTGGAACCATACATTGATAAGCCCAATTTCACCATCCTTGGTGATTTTAATTTCCATTTGGAAAACTCCATCTTGGCCGACACCATATCCTTGGTAGAGTCGCTGGCCTCTTGTGGGCTTTCACAAAGAGTGGGAAGTTCTACCCATTCTGCCGGCCACACACTGGATGGGGTATTTACCAATGATTATAGGCTGGAAGTAGGCCTCCCCCTTCCTCTCTCCTGGTCAGACCATAAGGCAGTCCCTATCGAATTTACATCGAGTCTACCTTATGTGCCACTAAAGGACAATAATAACTGGGCTTCGAAAAGGAACTACAGGGGCCTGAATAACGAGTCCCTTGGCCCCATTATCGCCAACCTTAAGTTTTCCCCCAATTTTGATACTCATGTTGCTGCTTCTGAGCTTGCAAGCACCATCTCCAAGGCCACACTATTGCGCCAGGAAACGCCCGTCGGCCCCCTGGTTTTCTGACTCCCTTAGACTGCTTAGGCAGGAGTGTAGGAGCCAAGAAAAGGTCTGGAGAGCCCATCTCGACCCCGATGAGAGGACTAAACACAAAAACCTTATTAAAGGGTACAAGGCCGCAGTCCTGGCAGAAAAACAGTCATATTTTACTAAGCTGACAACCTCCCTCAGCTCTCCCAGTGAACTATTCAAAATTATAGACTCCTTATCCTTTGCTCAACACCCCGATCCCATTGTTGCATCCCAAGAACTCTGCGATCAGATATCCACGTTTTTTCATACCAAAATCGTTGATATCTACACTGCCTTAGAAGTCCTCAATCGCACTCCTGTTCTACCCCCCTGGCAGGAGCCGACCATGGCTCCTCACGGAAACCTGTCTAATTTTCCTCCCCTTACCTCCGAAGTTCTTAATGAGCTCCTCGACAGACTTAAATCTGGATCCCCCCTGGACCCATGCCCTTTAAACATTCTGAAGAATTGCAGAGAGGTCTTGCTTCCCCCTCTTCTGGAAGTAATTAATCTGGCAATCTCCAATGGTGTCTTCCCTGCGCCTTGGAAGATGGCCATTGTTAAGCCCCTTCTGAAAAAGGCCACCATGGACCCAGGGATTCTAAAAAACTTCCGCCCTATATCCCTACTCCCTACCCCTGCTAAGATGCTCGAGGCCCACCTTAATCACCATCTCAGCGCCTTCCTGGATAAATCTAGCCTGTTAGACCCCTCTCAGCATGGCTTTTGGAAGGCGCACAGCACAGAGTCAGCCCTCACAGTGGTGGTTAATAACATCCGCGCTAAGGTCGACAGTGGTCAGACTACCCTTCTGATCCTGCTCGACCTTACAGCCGCCTTTGACACCCTGTTTACCACCATTCTGGCCACCCGTCTTAGTCAGATTGGAGTGGATGGGTCGGCTCTGAGCCTCCTGACATCCTTCCTCAACCGGCGTGAACAAAGGGTTAAACTGGGTGACTTCCTCTCCTCTGCCAAGC
The DNA here is from genome assembly GCF_964263255.1 of Lissotriton vulgaris. Lineage (NCBI taxonomy): Eukaryota > Metazoa > Chordata > Amphibia > Caudata > Salamandridae > Lissotriton > Lissotriton vulgaris. The sequence continues at coordinate 695,249,704 of NC_141698.1, read as the reverse complement.
CTCTGCAGTGTGGGGTCCCTCAGGGCTCATCCCTGAGCCCTACACTTTTTAACATATATGTGGCCCCACTTGCTAGGCTTGTAAGATCCTTTGGACTGGAAGTACTGTCGTACGCTGACGACACCCAGATTATGGTCTCCCTCTCTCAATCTGTGGAGAAAACGGCCTCTAACTTCAGGATCTGCATGGAAGCAGTGGCAGGCTGGATGACCTCAAATTTCCTCAAACTAAATGGGGAAAAGACCGAGGTCCTCATCTTTGGAGGTAAACAAGATGTCTGGTCGGCCGACTGGTGGCCCACTGCCCTTGGAATGTGTCCCAAGACCTCCCTTGTCGCTCGTAATCTGGGTGTTATCCTCGACACCACACTTTCCTTTGACAAGCAAGTCAACAGGACTGTCTCTACCTGCTGTGGTGTCCTAAGGATCCTAAGAAAACTCACACACTATCTTTCCCCGGAAGCCCGGAAACAAGTCTCGGTGGCTCTCATCTCCCCTCGCCTGGACTATTGTAACGCCCTCTATTTAGGTATTAGCAAAAGGCTGGTCCATCGCTTACAAGTTGTCCAGAATGCAGCAGCAAGGTTTGTTACTGATGCCCCCAGGCGTTCTTCAGAATCCTTGATTAGAAAGAACCTTCACTGGCTTCCTGTGCAGGCCAGGATAAATTTCAAGGTATTAGTTCTTACCAACCGTGCTCTTCACGGATCCGGTGCAGAAGACATTAGGTCTCTTGTGTCCTTTTACACCCCGGGCAGGGCCTTGCGCTCTGCCAACAAAAACCTTTTGTCTGTCCCTCGAACCACCAAGGCCAGATGGGGAGGGAAGGCCTTTTCTTCCCTTGCCCCGAAACTTTGGAACATGCTTCCAGCAGAACTCAAAGGCCAGGCGTCCCTCGCCCTGTTCCGCAAAGGTTTAAAAACCTGGCTTTTCGCAGAAGCCTACCTATAACCCGTCATCTGTCTTCACACTTCACTCAGCTGTTTCCATCTGATGCACCTTGATGCCTCCGGGCTAATTTGCGCAATACAAATTCTAAATTCATTCATTCATTCCATATATTAAAGGTAAACAATATACCGGCATAGTTCCTCGTGTTGACTGACTAGCGCCAGACTAGCGTTGCAATACAGCCCAAGTGGGCACATGTTGTTAAAGGCGAGGCATGCATTGTAGCCAACAGTTCACAGTGGAAATAAACATAGGGATCATGCTCCAGTGAGCGAAGGTGTCAACTGTAATAGGTAAAGGAACTTAAACATCCAATTAATGCAAACAGTTTCGTATTAATGCTCCTCAGCATTCTCACTCAGCATCTGTGAAAAAATCAAACAAAGATAATCCTATTAAAATCAATATCTCAGTGCACAAAACTAAAATTTTAACTGAACACAAAACCTAAAAAGACAGATCAGGAGAACATGAAAAAAGTATCTCAAGAGGAAGTTTACAAATGTACGGACATCTCTTCATCAAGGTTCAACCCTATGGGGGATAACATTTAAAATTTGACAATCCTTTTCGATTTCAACCTCCTCAGTTCAATAGTTCTCTTCCCCCCCTTCTTCTAGGTGGCACTCTGTCCAGGACATGGAATCTGAGACGGTTGGCATTCTGATTATGTTATTCGCTGAAATAGCAGGCAACAGGATACTGCTTATCATTTTGCCCTTAAGTGTTGAAGCACTCTCTTTTTTCCGTTATGGATGGTGCCCCCTATATACAATCTGCAAAAACAACAAGTGATGGACTGAATGTGGATCAATGTCACACACTCCCCCAGTCAAAAGATCTGGGCCCAAATCCATCGTTTTTTTGCACTCCACACCACCCTGGGTTAGACAATGGCGATATGCAAATCAGCTCTGACCCTGTTGCCCCATGGGAACAGTCCAGTCCGAACTACAAAAGCCATGTCCTTCCTAGAACGGAATCAAGCATCCGAGGACCGGACCGGTTTCGAGGTAACACCTCTCATCAGCCCGGCTAGCTTGACTCCAAGTGGTGTGGAGTGCCTGGGACCCACGTCTGGGCATCCCCAGCGCACTTAGGGCGGCAATTGCAAAAACAACAAGTGATGGACCGAATGTAGATCAATGTCACACACTCCCCCAGTCAAAAGATCTGGGCCCAAATCCATCGTTTTTTTGCACTCCACACCACCCTGGGTTAGACAATGGCAATATGCAAATCAGCTCTGACCCTGTTGCCCCATGGGAACAGTCCAGTCCGAACTACAAAAGCCATGTGCTTCCCAGAACGGAATCAAGCATCCGAGGACCGGACCGGTTTCGAGGTAACACCTCTCATCAGCCCGGCTAGCTTGACTCCAAGTGGTGTGGAGTGCCTGGGACCCACGTCTGGGCATCCCCAGCGCACTTAGGGCGGCAATTGCAAAAACAACAAGTGATGGACTGAATGTGGATCAATGTCACACACTCCCCCAGTCAAAAGATCTGGGCCCAAATCCATCGTTTTTTTGCACTCCACACCACCCTGGGTTAGACAATGGCGATATGCAAATCAGCTCTGACCCTGTTGCCCCATGGGAACAGTCCAGTCCGAACTACAAAAGCCATGTCCTTCCCAGAACGGAATCAAGCATCCGAGGACCGGACCGGTTTCGAGGTAACACCTCTCATCAGCCCGGCTAGCTTGACTCCAAGTGGTGTGGAGTGCCTGGGACCCACGTCTGGGCATCACCAGCGCACTTAGGGAGGCAATTGCAAAAACAACAAGTGATGGACTGAATGTGGATCAATGTCACACACTCCCCCAGTCAAAAGATCTGGGCCCAAATCCATCGTTTTTTTGCACTCCACACCACCCTGGGTTAGACAATGGCGATATGCAAATCAGCTCTGACCCTGTTGCCCCATGAGAACAGTCCAGTCCGAACTACAAAAGCCATGTCCTTCCCAGAACGGAATCAAGCATCCGAGGACCGGACCGGTTTCGAGGTAACACCTCTCATCAGCCCGGCTAGCTTGACTCCAAGTGGTGTGGAGTGCCTGGGACCCACGTCTGGGCATCCCCAGCGCACTTAGGGCGGCAATTGCAAAAACAACAAGTGATGGACTGAATGTGGATCAATGTCACACACTCCCCCAGTCAAAAAATCTGGGCCCAAATCCATCGTTTTGGATTTGGGCCCAGATCTTTTGACTGGGGGAATGTGTGACATTGATCCACATTCGGTCCATCACTTGTTATTTTGCAATTGCCGCCCTAAGTGCGCTGGGGATGCCCAGACGTGGGTCCCAGGCACTCCACACCACTTGGAGTCAAGCTAGCCGGGCTGATGAGAGGTGTTACCTCGAAACCGGTCCGGTCCTCGGATAGCTTGATTCCGTTCTGGGAAGGACATGGCTTTTGTAGTTCGGACTGGACTGTTCTCATGGGGCAACAGGGTCAGAGCTGATTTGCATATCGCCATTGTCTAACCCAGGGTGGTGTGGAGTGCAAAAAAACGATGGATTTGGGCCCAGATCTTTTGACTGGGGGAGTGTGTGACATTGATCCACATTCAGTCCATCACTTGTTGTTTTTGCAATTGCCTCCCTAAGTGCGCTGGTGATGCCCAGACGTGGGTCCCAGGCACTCCACACCACTTGGAGTCAAGCTAGCCGGGCTGATGAGAGGTGTTACCTCGAAACCGGTCCGGTCTTCGGATGCTTGATTCCGTTCTGGGAAGGACATGGCTTTTGTAGTTCGGACTGGACTGTTCCCATGGGGCAACAGGGTCAGAGCTGATTTGCATATCGCCATTGTCTAACCCAGGGTGGTGTGGAGTGCAAAAAAACGATGGATTTGGGCCCAGATCTTTTGACTGGGGGAATGTGTGACATTGATCCACATTCGATCCATCACTTGTTGTTTTTGCAATTGCCGCCCTAAGTGCGCTGGGGATGCCCAGACGTGGGTCCCAGGCACTCCACACCACTTGGAGTCAATGTAGCCGGGCTGATGAGAGGTGTTACCTCGAAACCGGTCCGGTCCTCGTATGCTTGATTCCGTTCTGGGAAGGACATGGCTTTTGTAGTTCGGACTGGACGGTTCCCATGGGGCAACTGGGTCAGAGCTGATTTGCATATCGCCATTGTCCAACCCAGGGTGGTGTGGAGTGCAAAATAACGATGGATTTGGGCCCAGATCTTTTGACTGGGGGATTGTGTGACATTGATCCACATTCGGTCCATCACTTGTTGTTTTTGCAATTGCCGCCCTATATACAATCTGTCACAAGGGCATCTCAATGTACAAACAACTTATTCACTATGACAGTTGGCATGTTTGTTGATAGTAAAAGGGGTTTTGTCTTTGCAGATTTTGATGGATTTACAGCTGGTGCTAAACTTACATGCTTTGCACTCATTGCAAGTGAAGAACCCCTTGATGTATGTGCGTGCATTTTTGCTGGGCAATAGATTCCTGCTTAAAGTGTCGCGTAGCGATTGGGTTTTTTGAACGTGAGGGAAGGATATTTTCCCACGTGTTCTCTCAAGTCATCGTCATTCCTTAAGACCTCCCAAGAAATGTTCAGACTTCTCCTGATCTCCCAGGCTTGATTGTTGTATTTGGTAATGAACCTGATAGGTTCATTCTTTACCTTACTATCTTTTTCTTTTGGAAAAAGTACCACATCCTGTTGAGTTTATCAACTTTAGCAGTGGCTCCCTTAATGAGGGTTCTACTGTACCCATGTGGCAAAAACCTGTTGGTCATAGTCTGTTTTTCAGTTAGATAACTTTCTTCTGTACTGCAATTCCTCTTGGCTCTAATTAATTCGCCAAAAGGAATGCTACAGATGAGGTTTTTGGGGTGGCAACTGTTGGCGTGAAGCAAACTGTTGCCAGCTGTGTCCTTTCTAAACAACCTGCTGGTGATTTTATTTTCTTAGATTTCAAGGTTGAGATCAAGGAATTTAATGGTGTTCTTACTGGTTTCACTTGTAAAGTGCAAGTTAAGATCCTTTTGGTTAAGGACATCAACAAACTGATGTGCCTGGACCTCAGTACCTTTCCAGACACAAAGGATATCGTCAATATACCACAAACAGAGGACGACGTGGTCAACATATTGTCTGGTGTTATTGACAACCTGCTTCACCCACCAGCCGAGGTACGGCCCTGCAAAGCTTGGGGGTGAAGCAGGCTCCCAGGGATTTTGGAATCTTTACATGCTAAAAATGAAAATTCATCTTTGTTTAACAATCCTTTGTCTCTCCACCCCGCCAGTTTAGTTAAAACCTCTTTGTTAGCACTCAGCCACCCATATAGGTACTCAAACAGCCACTTGCTCACCCAAAATGCCACTCAAAGTCACTCACTCACTGATTCAGTTACTCACTCCCAAACCCACTCATAGAGCCACTTATGCAGGCACTCACTAACCCATACAGCCTCTCAGATAACCACCCACTCACCCATACAGCAACTCGCACACCTACTTCTTTACCTATTCACACACTCACATGCCTAATCACATACCCATACAGTCACTCACACACAGATTCATACGGGCTCATAGCCGCTCAGATGTCATATGTTAGAAATAGTATCACTAATTAGTAGTACAGAAAGAAAAGTCATTTAACTTATACGGTAGGTCACTATATATCTTTTAGTGTCAGAAAAGTTTACAAAACACATGAACTGGATGATGTTATTAGCGATGTCATTTGATATGTCATCAGTGATGTTACTCACCCTGCAATGAGTGATATTTTATATGAGGTCATAAGCACTGTATTGTGGTGGCGTAAGTTATACTGAACTCAGGAAACTGTAACTGCTGAATTGCACTGGTGTTTAAGTGAAATCTGAGCCTAATTATAAAGTCGGTTTCTTCTGTGAATTTCTAATGGTTTTTAATGTTATTTCCTAATAATAATGTCCCAGTAACCATTGTTTTTTATAGTGACTTTCTAAGGTTTTTTTTTTACTTTTATTTGCTTGCTGTAACATGTAACCTTTGAGACTGGATGTATGAGTGGCTATATAGGTTGGTGAGTGGATGTGTGAATATCTATATGGTGTATGAGTCTGTGTGTGGTTTTGTAGGTGTGTGAGTATGTGTGTGAGTAATTGTATGGGTCTGTGAGTGGGTGTGTGAGTGGCTGTAAGGGTATGTGAATAGAACTGTGAGTATCTGTTTGGGTTGTAGACTAGGTGTGTGAGTAGCTGTATGGGTGTGTGACTGGTTTTGTAAGTGGCTGTATGGGTCTGTGAGTGAGTGTGTGATTGACTGCAGGGATTTATGAATGGGCGTGAGAATAGTTTTCTGGGTGTTTGAGTGGGTGTGTTAGTGGTTGCATGGGTCTATAAATGGGTGTGTTAGTTGTTATGTGGGTGTGTGACTGGATGGGTCTGTGAGTGGATGTGTTAGTGGATTTATAGGTGTGTGAGTGGCTGTGAGAGTGCCTGTATTGGTGTAAGTATGGGTGTGGCACTATCTTAATGGGTATTTGAGTAGGTGTGAATGAATGTATGAGTATTTAAGTGGATGTGAAAGTATGTATGAGTATGTGGGTAGGTGTGAGAATGTCTCTATGGGTGTAACTGTGGGTGTGTCAGTGTCTGTATTGGTATGTAACTCGTTGTGAGAATGTTTGTATGTGTGGGTGTGAGAGTAGCTGTATGGGTATGAGAGTGTATGTATAGGTGTATGATTGGGTGTAAGAGTGTCTGTGTGTGACTGGGTATAAAAGGGTATGTCTTTGTGAAAGTGTGGTTATGTGAGTGTCTTTATGGGTATGTGAGGGGTGTGAGGGGTGTGAAAGTATCAAAATGGGTACGTGAATGGTTCTGTGAGTCTCTGTATAGCTATGTGAGAGTATGGGTATGTGAGTGGGTGTGTAAATATCTATATGGTATGTAAGTGGGGGTGACACTGTCTATATCAGTGTGACTGGAGGGATGACAGTGTAAGAGTATGTGAGTAAGTGTGACAGTATCTGTATAGGTATATGACTGGGTCCACCCAAAATATATATATTTTTTAATTTACTGCCCAGTACACTGACTTATCCCTCATTTTTCAAGTACACAAGCAGTCAGGAAAGTTCTCACCTGACCCCTTCATTCCTTCATTCACTATAGAAGCAACTTTTCAGCCCAGGGGACCGTTTCGCGATAAATAAAATGTTGACCATAACTTTTCTATGACGGTGCAGCTAGATAATAAGAATCTTAGATTGGCATATGGGTCAGGGGATTCTCTGCAAGTAGACCCGCAGAGGGTCAGCATCATGAGATACACAAATTGGTGAATATCTCTAAAACTGATGTATGGATTTACATTAAATAACAAAAAGCTTTCTTTCTAGACCAAGAGCTAGCTTTTACCAAATTTGTTGTAATTCTGTTCAGCAGTTAGGGCTTCAATCGTGTTCAAAATCCCTATGGGAATTAACATGGCAAAAACTCATTTTGGACCGCCCTTTTTTCTCAACCCCCAAAACTTCCAAAGAGGTAAGTAAGTGTTGTATTAATTTTGAAAATTTGTAAAGATTTGTCAAATAGAATCAATTATTGGCAAAAAAGCCACTTTTCCTAAGGAAACTAGGTCCAAATTATAACTACCTACTGGTGACGCCTGTAGGTAATATTTGTGTATATATATATATATATATATATATATATATATATACACACACAGACACAAACACACATCACAAATCACACAGATATATATATATATATATCTCACAACGTCTGCCCCCACCATCAAGGAACACTCAGACACTCAAGGATACTTAGTATCTTTTATTGTGGCAAAGCGTAACCTCACTAACGCAGTTCAGCCATAGCCTTGTTCACTGTATGGGGGAGGCTGATGTGACCATACATCAACATGGTCACCAATACAAACAAAGGCCAAATGTATGTGCTCAGTGCAAACTGTGACCGAGGATGGATGCCATATTTAAATGCATACATCCAAATAGCAATCTAAGATTCATGCACTTCCTCCAGTGTAACGCAAGCATAAATGTCAAGAAGATTTTGCAATGTAGGTATTGGACCCCACAAATCTTAGATGCTTTTCCGGTGAAGGTTTACACAACTAATACATGATATACTAATACATGTATCTGTAGCCATGATGCAGATATAACAGGATACAATATATTCATTGAAAATAATATACATTTGGGATGTCATTAGTGATGTCCCAGACCATGTCATGAGTGATCCAAAATGTGAGGTCATAAGCAGTGCATTTCAGGGTAATATGTTATAGTTAGCTCAGGTGGATGATATAACTGCTGAATTTCTATGGTTTTGTACGAGTAAAATCTGAGCCTAACTATAACGTCCCTGTAAACCTTGACTTTTTCAATGAATTAAAAGAATGACATTTTATGTGTCTCTACCAAGACTTGAACACGGTTCCCCGGCTTCAAGGTTGACCGCTTTAGCCGTTAGACCACATCCTCTCCCAACATAGTAATTTCTTTTTTACCGGAGGTGGGCATTGTGGCCCCCCTTCCCTGGGCAGATTTGGGGCCCAGGGACCCCATCCCCTCGGGCAAGGCCTATTGTCAATGGGGGAAGAGGGCCCCACATTCTCTTTCAATGGGGGATTTCAGCCCTGGGGACCCCATCCCCAGGATCGGGCCTTTATTGTGAGTGCCCTGGTCCCACCCAGGCTACCCACCTACCACTGATGGGGACTGTAGGGGGAGCTTCAAGGTCACCGTAGTCCCTGCTGGCTCCCCACCTCCTGCTTGAGCTGGCATTACTTTTACAGAGAGGGAGCTGCTGAACATGAAGGTCCCTCTATGTAAAAGCAATTTATTATGTTCTCACTTGCTAAAACCGGAGCTTTTGCTATAGCTCGGTGGGAGTGGTAAAGCGATGTCCGGGGGTGGGCACCTCAAGACATAGCAGGAGCTGGCCCTTGGGGCGGGGTGGTCCCCTGGGCCACCAATGGCTCCTGGACGGGGGTGCATCTCCAACATGGGGCCCGATGTTCCTTTTCATATGATGGTGCAGTCCTTGCTGTTTCACCTATGAATAAGGAGCTGGGGGCTCTGAAACACGTCAGGTGTTAATCGATCAGGAATGCAAGTTGCCGGTTCCTCTTACATAAAGAACTCAGTTGAATTGGGCTGCCTGGAGTGCGTGCTTGGGACCAGAGCACATTGGAGACATTAATCACGGCTGCTCTGGCCGTGGAGGACTGCACCATCTTATGAAAAGGAAAATTGGGACACAAGTTGGAAATGCACTTCAACCCTCAAGTGGCACAGCAGTTTTGTGATTTAAACCAGACAAATTGCCTTCCTGAGGGCTTGAAGAATTGTATTTAAAAATCAAGCAGCCACGCAGAAACCCACGAAAGGCAAGAAAGTTTGGCAAAACACTACAAACTTCATCATGCATTTCATCAAAGGTACTCACCTGAAACCCACTGGAGGGCAATAATGTTTTTAGCATGTGACTAATTAAGAGTTTGTAGTTTCTCTGCACTGTTGCTGTTTCACCTATGAATAAGGAGCTGGGGGCTCCGGAACGCGACAGGTGTTAATCGCTCAAGTTGCCGGTTCCTTTTAAATAAAGAATTCATTTGAATTGGACTGCTGTGAGTGCATCCTTGGGAACAGAGTAAATTGGAGACACACATATATATATATATATATATATATATATATATATATATATATATATATATATATATATATATATATATATATATATATATATTTTTTTTTTTTTTCCACTAAAAAACAAAGGTTAGAGACATTGTACTCGTTTGCTGGGACATTATAGTTAGGCTCAGGCTTCACTATTACATAACGAGTCAAATTCAGCAGTATAGATAGCTGAGCTAACTATACCTTGTGCCACCCGCAATGCACTGCTTATGACCTCACATAATACATCACTCATGACATGGTCAGTGACATCACTGATAATATTACTGATGACATCTCAAATAAATCACTGATTACATCATCCAGTGACTGTTTAAAAAAAGTTAATGAGTGTCAAATATATATTCCAAGAAGTATTGTTGAATAAGGAAATGTATGAGTACCTGTATGAATGATTCAGTGGGTGAGTGACTGACTGTATAGTGAGTGATTAGGTGTCTCAGTGAATGTATGGATGAGTGACTGGTTGTGTGAATATCTTTATCAGTCTGTCATTTGGTGCCTAAGTGGTTGTATAGGTGTGTGAGTGGGTACGTGAGTGGCTGTATTAGTGAGTGATTGGTTGTCTGAGTACTTGTATGGTTGTCTGATGGTCTGTGTGTGTGGGTGAGGGTATGTGTGACTGCCTGCATGGATAAGTGAATGGGTGAGTCAGTGGCTGAATGTGCTAATGAGTGCATGTGTGAGGAGCTGTATAAGTGAGCGAGTGTGTGTATGGCTGTTTGGGTGAGTACGTGGAAGTGTCAGTGGTAAGCATGGGCGAATTTTGCGAATCTCGCGTTCGCGAATTTTGCGGATTTGCGAACTCGCAATCCGCAAAATCCGCGAATTCTCGCGAATTTGCGGATTTTTTTTGTGTGTTCACGCGGGTTTCTGCCAGTTCGCGAGGGTTTTGTACAATTTCGCAAACGCGAACTTACCTGTCGGGTCGCAAGTTTTGCGAACTTGTTTCTACGTGTCCAGCCTGTTTGGGACACTCTTCTTCATCACTGCCACCCTCTTTCACCACTGCCACTCTCTGACTACTCATGCCACCCTCTGGCCCACCCATGCCACCCTCTGTTTCATCACAGCACCCTCTGGTTGTCCAGTGTACATTATTGTGGCAAAGCAAAGCACACCTTCCCTGCCTCAAGTGACCTGAATTAATTTGGGGCTGATTAATGTGTCACAGAATATTTTTTTAGCTGGCACCTGCTTCCTTAGTGCTTCCTGATTAGTGATCTTTTGCACTTGCTAAGTGCTTTCATTGTTGCAAAATTAGTTACAACACCTGCCCTGCCCCAACTGACAATAATGAATTAGGGGCTGATTAATGTGTCACTGGATTTGAACTTCCAGCCTGGCTCCTGCTTGTCTCCCTTTGCTGTAATTCAGGACCTTTGTGGCATATGTGTAACTATTCTGAGGGTCAGAGCAGGGTCACATAATAGTTGCAAGTAGGCAACTGAACTCTGGAGGGGCCCCTCAGGAAGCAATACAGGAAATGGCTACTAATGATTAGCTTGAACTTTTGAACCTGGTAAGTAGTTTCAGTTTTGCTAAGATCGTATTTCTGCAATTTAGCGCTTATTCGCGGGGCGCGAAGTTGAACTGGGAAGCCGCGAACTCACGCGAACAGTGCGAGCAAGCCATAAAATCCGCTGCTCGCGGATTTGCGGATTTTGCGGGAAATTCGCGAATCTCGCGGATTGCGAATTTACCGAAAATCCGCAAAATCCGCGAGCGGAACAGATTTTCTGCCCATACTTAGTCAGTGGTATATGGGGGAGTAACTGGGTATGTGAAAGGCAGTATAGGTGAATGATGGGGTATATGAGTGACTATGTGGGTGAGTGAGTAAGTATGTGTTGCTTTTGTATGAATAAGTAAGTGGGGTTGTTTGTATCTTTATGGGTGCATAAGTGGCTGTGTGATGAACTGTATAGGTGAGTGACTAGGTGTGTGAGTAGCTCTATGGGCGACTGACTCAGTGTGTGAGTGGCTGTATGGGTGTATGAGTCAGTATGTCAATGGCTGTATTAGTGACTGAATGGGTGTATGAGTGGGTGTATGTGTGAGTGAGTAGATGTGTGTGTGCAAATTTATGAATTAGTGAGAGGGTGTGTAAGTACTGGTATGGGTCTGTGAATGGGTTTGTGAATTGTGTGGGAGTAGATGTTTGAAAGGTTCTATGGGGCATGAATAGGTACGTCAGTGATTCTCTGGATGATGTATCAATGATTTTATCAGTGATGTCACTAGTGATGTCACTGACCATGCCATGAGGTATGTAACATGTGAGGTCATAAACAATGCAGTACAGGGGTCAATTTCACTAGTTTTGTATGAGTGAAACCTGAAGACACACAATTGATGGACCGAATGCAGAACAAATCAAAATATTCACCTCCAGTCTAGAGATCTGGGTTAAATCCATCATTCTTTTGCTCACCATGCCAGTCCAGTTTAGACCTGGCCATATGCAAATCAGTCTTGGCACTTTGCCTCATGAGAACAGTCCAGCCCAAATTGCCAAGCCAGGTCCTCCCTGGACCAGAAACAAGCATCCTATGATCAGTTTCAGGTTTTCACCCCTCTTCAGCCAGGATAGCTTGAATCCAGTGGCACAGTCAGCCCGGGACCCATGTCTTAGGGCGAGAAAGCAAAATACATACAATTGATGGACGGAATGCAAAACCAATCAAAACATTCACCCCCAGTCAAGAGATCTGGGTTAAAGCCATCATTCTTTTGCTCACAATGCCACCCCAGTTTAGACCTGGCCACATGCAAATCAGTCTTGGCCCTTTGCCTCATGGGAACAGTCCAGCCCAAACTGCTAAGCCAGGTCCTCCCTAGACCGAAAACAAGCATCCTAGGACTGGTTTCGGGGTTTCACCTCTCTTCAGCCAGGATAGCTTGAATGCAGTGGCACAGTGCGCCCTGGACCCACGTCTGGGCATCCCCGGCGAACTTAGGGCGAGAAAGCAAAAGACACACAATTGATGGACAGAATGAAGAGCCAATCAAAACATTCACCCTCAGTCAAGAGATCTGGGTTAAATCCATCATTCTTCTGCTCACCATGCCACCCCAGTTTAGAACTCGCCATATGCAAATCAGTCTTGGCCCTGTGCCTCATTGGAACAGTCCAGTGCGAACTGCGAAGCCAGGTTCTCCCTGGACCAGAAACAAGCATCCTAGGACCAGTTTTGGGGTTTCTCTTCAGCCAGGATAGCCTGAATCCAGTGGCAAAGTGAGCCCGGGACCCACGTCTGGGCATCCCCGGCACACTTAGGGCGAGAAAACAAAAGACACACAATTGATGGACGGAATGCAGAACCAACCAAAACATTTACCCCTAGTCAAAGATCTGGGTTAAATCCATTATTCTTTTGCTAACCATGCCACCCCAGTTTAGAACTGCCAATATGCAAATCAGTCTTGGCCCTGCGCCTCATGGGAACAGTTCAGCCCGAACTGCCAAGCCAGGTCCTCCCTGGACCGGAAAAAAGCATCCTAGGACCGGTTTCAGGGTTTTATTCCTCTTCAGCCAGGATAGCAGAATGCAAACCAATTTGTATGAATGAAACCTGAGCCTAACTATAAGGTCCCTGTAATCTTTGGTTTTTCAGTGATTTTCTTGGCACCCAAGGTTCCTCAGCAGTAAAGTGGATTTCATCCCACAACCAGTTGTGTGCCAGGAGGTGCATTTGCATTGTGGTGGAGAAAGGGGCTATGGCCATTGAGGACCTCTTAGCAATCCTACTGTATGGGATTTACTGGACGTAACAGAAGTGGTAGTTTGCCTCCAACTACGTCTTTGGGGGCCATCTACCCCTCCTGCTACCTCCAGTATGTCCTACACAGCAGGATTGCTAAGAGGTTGTCAGAGACCATGCCCCCATTCTCCACTACTCTGCAAACGTGCCTCCTGGTGCACTACTAGTAGGGAGATGAAGTCCACTTGGCTCTTGGGGGTCCTTGGGGGCCAACTACTTCTCCTGTTACCTCTAGTAAGATCTAATCCTGGGCGTAGTTCACGTAGTTGCACTATGCGTAGCTACGCGAAGTGCACTTAGCACTATGCGAGATAGTCGTAGCGCTACGTGAACTGTGTAGTGGGCTGTTTGCGATGATTGCACAGTGCTGGATGCTTGTCCGCACTGCAATTTTGCATAGTGCGAAGTAGCACAAACTACACAAACTTCGCGAGCATAGCGTAGTTGGCTGCCCAGGGTTAGTAAGATCCACACAGCTGGATTGCTGAGAGGTCATCAGAGGCCATGCCCTATTTCTCTACCACTCTACACACTTGCCTCCTGTCGCACTACTGGTTGGGTGATGTAGTCCACTTTAGTCCTGAGACCCACAGGAGTAAAGTGGAATTTATGCATGTTTGCTGAGTGGTAGAGAAAGGGGGCGTGACATCCAAATCATCTCAGCAATTCCACTGTCTGGGACTCACTAGAGGTAACAGAATAGGTTCCTGGACCCCAAGGACCCTCAGCATTCAAGGGGACTTCATTCCCTAACCACCACTGCACTGGGAGGCACTTTGCAAAGTGGTGTCCAGCAACTTTGTCTTTGTTTAAGGGAAAGGGGCTGCGTACCTCACCTTCCTTGGGCATTTTCCACCCTGCGAACTCCATCCCCCAGGGCCAGCCTTTTTTCAATGGGTGAGGGGGTCAATGTCAAAATTGTAGACCTCTCCGGCCTCAAGTCAATGGTGTACTCAAAAGATGTATGAGCACCCTTCAAATTGTAATTCATTGAGCCTCAATGGGAGGGAATGATTTGAACAAAACACTGTGTCAGGTCCTACAGGCCGATCGATCAACCACTCACTCAACAATGTTGAGAGTCCAGCTACATTGCAGTTTGGAGAGCAATCAGTGCAAAACTACCTTGATGGACCTCAGATCGGTCAGTGAACAGCGACAAGCTTCATGACATGGACCCTGCTCATAAGAGTAAAGGTAATGTATGCTGATCAGCTGAGTTTTGGTGGTTTCCACAGAGCTCAGACTAAGACTGTGTTCTGAAACTGATGTGGATGAGGTCATCCCCTTCAGGGCTGGACTGGCTACCGGGCAGTTTGGAATGCTGCCTAGCTGCTGCCTGATTTTACTGCAGCTGGGGCTGATTTTGTCCGTGGAGACCTGCTGTGTGCTTCGAAGTACTAAAAGCAAAACGAATTTCGTTTAGCTCACGGAGGTCCCGATTACCGAAATCAGCCTCCAGTTCAGCAGCATTCCAAACTGCCCGGTAGCCAGTCCGGCCCTGATCCCCTTCATATCTTTTCCACCTTTTCTTGGATTGAAAGCACCTTCAAATGTAAAGAGGGACATTAGGTACTCCGTGACTTAAGCCTCTTTTGGCCCAAGAGTGAGATTATTTTGGAATTTTTCAAGTTGCTTAATTGTTAGCTATTTTCCTTTGGGAAGCGGTGGAAGGTGAAGCTTCTTTCACAGCCCTGTAGCATGCAATACAGAGTACGCCACACACGGGAGCTGCAATTGAGCATCTCTTTATTCTCCGACATTCATTCACGATATGCCATCATGTCATACTTCCTAGACCACTTCCTAACTCCTCCCCCTCATCTTATTTAGTTCCTGTCTCAGAGTTATCCTAGAACCACCAGTGTCCTAGTGCGTGTCACATCAATATGCTACACCTCCCCCCCTGCACCCCTCAGTTAAACAAAAAGTGGCAGGCATTAATTAAACCATATCTCTTCAATCAGTCTAGACAAGCTAGCCGTTCTCTCCCAGCCAGGGTGATCCAGGGTGGCTGAGGGCCCTACCTCATTGGGCAAAGAGGGCAAAGGCTCAGGCTCAGGAGCCGGACATGAAGACATATTCACTTCTGAGGTAGCTTCATGAGCTGGTGAGTGATGATGTAGGTGTTTAAAGTGTGATGTGTCCCAAGTGATGGATTTCCCTGAGCAATGTGATGTCACCATGTGTCCCTTGTGCGCCACCACTTGTAAAGGATCAGTTGCGAATGGAGTGTCCGTCTATCGTTTTTTGTCTCTGGTTGAGTCGCCTTTTTGTTAAATACTGTTTCCTGGGCATGTCAGCACTGATCAGCATAAACCATAAATAGAGACCCCCTGTTATGAATAAATTAATGGGGCAGGGTACACAATCTAATATACACAAGAAGACCCCCGTCTAACCTTCCAAATTAATCGGCGTACATCCTATAATCAAAGGAGTGTGTAATAGGCTGAGAACAACTTTGTTGAAGTATAGGATATTTTATTTGATCATCTCATATTTTTCATAACTTATTTATCTGTAGTAGGGGAAACATCTCCCTGTTTTATCATCAAAGACTTAGAACATGAAAAAAAGATTGCATCTAGAGTACTACAAACAATGTTAAAACATGAAAAACCATAAGAGGCCAATTCATTTCATTCAAACACATGCATATTTCTCCCACTCTCACAACTCTGAAGCAGCCGGGGCCCATGCAGGTAAAAGCGGGAGGCAGTGGGGCCGGGTAGGAAGGGATTTCGACAGACAATGTCAAGGGAAAATTTATTATTTATTCAGTCAGTCAGTCAAAAATACTTTTATTCGATAAATTAATATCATAAAAAGATGTGATACAATTATACAAAAGAATATGTACGCAACATACAGAACGAACAATACATTTCATTTAAGAATATTTTTGCATAAATATTTATGTAAAACATGATAAAAAGTATAATAAATAACTGCATTAACCTCATTGTTTATCATATCTTAATTGTTCTCATGGTGTAAGCAGATAAGGTTAAAAAACGTTCTAATCCAGATTGGCTAAAACAGGTAGTGCCCTAACTCTCCTATTCCTAATTCGTACTGCAGCTACTAGGAAATTTGTAACCGAAAATATTATACGGTGGGTATTTAAAAGTTGAAGATACAGCAGGGCTGGCCTAACCTGTATGAACCCAGCCTCCCTCAGGATAGGCAATAAAAACTTCTTCCTGATTTCGCTATAGAAATCGCAAAACATAAAAAAATGCAAGGTGTCCTGCATTGAGAAGTCATCACAATTGCAGGGACTTGCCCTATCCAGGGTCCTCCAACTAGGGAAGAAGCCAAGTGAAAAATGGATTAGGTTAAAAGAAAATCTTGTTAAAAGATGCCGATGGTAGGGGCGGTTCACGATAGTGAGATAGAATTCAGGTCCGGGGGAACCAACTATAGCGTAGTTTACCCTTTCAGTTGGTTGCCTGATGTCTATCTCCTCTCTCTCTAAAGATAACAGGTTCATCATGGCATTTTTCGTCTGAGACGTCCGTTCTTGTTATCATCTCTGGGGAAATGAAAATCTCAGGACGCCCTATTTTCTCCAGGCTAGATTTAACATAAGCAAGCCAAGGGATCTTTCTAACATTTTCTAGCATAACGCAGTCTTTGAGTATACTATGGTTCAGGGAAATTTCGTGATTAAGCCAGGTCTTCATCCAACACGTTAATGGAGCTGTCTGTATTTATTCATTTTTCCCTTGTCATCGTCCGTCGAAGTTCCCCCACCCACTCGGCCCCACCGCTCTGAAGGACTGGGTTATTTAAGACCCAGCGGTGCCAGGGGACAACACCTGAAACCTTTGTGGGTAACCTGCTCCGGCGTACAAATGACAGAGACACGGGACACTTCCTTCGGCGTCAAAGATTCGAGCTTTATTACTGCAGGGAACACAGAAGTCACAGCAAGTACAACACGTGCAACTTGGGGAGACTGCTTCAAATTGCTGCAAGTGGGTCGCTCCTTTTATACAAGTTTCTTCCATAGGTTTACATGGCACACAAAGGTTTATGGCTTGGTTCCCATAATTATCCCCGAGAGGGGTCGCTTTGGTCACTTTGATACATTCAAGGTCCGGATCATAAGTGCGGAAACATTTGGCGGTTCCCAACTGTAAAAACCATCTTCTCACCATTAGTACATTCCAATCCGCAATAAAACAGATCGAAGAAGGAACAAGGACAGGTGCAGAAGAAGATGGAGACAGTGGGGGGATTGGAAAGGGTGTAAAAGAGGAGGTGTCGGGAAACACGAGCTACAGGCATCAAAAGGACGTGCCTAATGAGATGCACGGCTGAGACAATAAACCGGCACGGCAAGATGAGCCTCGAACGAGGCCATCTGCCTTACAGTATCATCCCCCTCGTCATAAAGACATTTTCAAAGGACATGTGTCTTCCGCAGATATCTTGGGAATCCCAGGGTCGCGAAGCGGACAACGTCCGTTCGCTGGCTACTTGAGGGCAAGAGACAAAATGGATGTCATATCTAAGATGGAACCCGTGGGTACAGATAGAAAAACCCACGTAACAGACGAACGGTTTAGGCTAACACAGCGAAACTGCATACACCCACCAAACTCGTCATTTGCGGTTCATAGATACCGGACTCGACCATATTCGTGCGAGTCGAAAACACCACTTACAATTGTCACGGAACCTCAGGCGCTCCTTTTGCCCTCATGTAGGCAAGCACTAGTCGGAATCATACTCGATATTCATCAGACCATCTAGATGTTGCTGTAACATAGCTCTGTCCAATCAAGCTTCTTTGGTAACAGGCGGCTGTCTTATACACGTTATAGCACAAAGGCCACATAAGGCAGGACCACACTGCACACAAAGGCAACACGTGAACAGGAATGCCACAACAACTCCGATAATCATCAGAATCTTCCAACCCCAAGTCGACATCAGGCCCCAAAACCACCCAAGTAGCGTCCAATCCCCTACGTCCACGTGTATGGACTCAGAGATCTTATGCAACTTTGAGATGGCTTGATAGACAGTCGGAGCGTTATCTGGAATGAAAATACAGCAGCTCGAATGGATCACCTTGCATACCCCACCTCGATCTGCTAAGATCACGTCTAAAACCATACGGTTTTGTAACGTCATAAGTCTATCCGCCTGAAGTTCTGTGGTGATATTACCAAGGGCACTGGCAGGAATATTAGCTGTCGATTCTACCACTCGAGTCAATTGTCTCAGGTTCCTACTATTAACCATAGGCCCCCAAAACGGGAGGAAACCCTTGAAAAAGTCTCCTGCCTCTTGACCGGCAGTATCCTCTTCGCTAATTACGCCTCTCACAACTCTAGTCTTGTGATAGTCTGCGTCTACAGTGAACGTCGGAGGCAACAGATTTGCGATAAAACATGAGCCCGCAAAGTCGGAGGGCAACCATGCATACGCACGATCATGGCAGACAAAGTATGTACCCTTGGCAGCCAGAAACACAGGGGATGATATCATCGGCAGAATGTAATTCTCAGTGCAGGCACTCGCTCCGAGTCGAGCTTTCAATCTTCGGCCACGACCCATTAAACAAAAATTACCAATGTGGGGTACGACCCATATCGGAGGTGAGCTTTTAAGCTGTTTATCACTCGTGAGCGCACTATATTCAACCTTACTCAGGACCCTATAGGCTTGTACCTCTTCCTCCGGAATGAGCGACGGCTCATAGATATCTCTATCTAAGTCTTCTATCGCTATAGACAAAGGCTTGTGATACGAGCCAGGGCCAGAGTAGGGAGAACGTGGCTCTCGACTGGGGTAAGAATCTAGTGCGCTTCGAAACATTGTTTGAAATGCTCGAGCGGAAACCTAGGAACTATACGGTAAAACCAGATATGGAATTCCCCTATCCGTGGTATGTGGCATCAACCCACACACCCAACAATTAGTAGTGTTAACCACTAACTGGTGCTGGTGAAGGAGCTGGATAAAGGAATTATTGCGGAATTCTACACGTCTAGCCTGCTCGTGTTCGGGTAGGATATGAAAAGAATGAGGGGATGCAGTGGAGGTAAGTTTAGGGTCAGAAGTAGGAGTAGGTAATGACAAAAGGTAAGAAGTACGACATCATATAGTACACCCCACCCGCCAATAATGCAGAAACAATCAAAAGCAATATGGATATCTGAAACATAAAACATTTTGTACGGCTAAGTTGTTGTAGCTCGAATCTTTGTGCCTGTGCTTTTTCCAAGTCCATCAGCTTTGAAAACGCCATCCCCTATGACCGTCCGCAACGTTTCTTGACGCACTTCGTTCTGTGTAGCAGTAGTCAATCCCTGGGAGTTCCCAGGAACCGACGGTCTTTAACCTAGCGTCAAGACCTACTAACCAGAAGGAAGTACACGCGCGGCCCTACGGCCTTTATTTACAATGTATATGCAAATGTCTCTCAGCTGTGGAAGCAAGAATACATAGGAAACGAACCTTCAATATATACAAGAATAATTACAATGATACGGGTGTTCAGACTGATCGTGGAAAACGGGATAATGCAATTGCCAGGGGGCAGAACAGAATTTTATTTGTCCTTAGTGCTGGATCGCAAAAAGTATCGAGTTTTCCCAGGACGTGTCTGTTCGTCGAACAAAGGATCCGTTGAAGAAACAGAGTTCTGTTGATTAGTCGAATGTTCTGGTCTTGAATCTTTTGGTGACAAATGTTCAACAGTGTCTTTCTGCTGCACTGGGGATTCTCCGACAGGTTGTGCATCGCTGAAAGGTACAAACGCCGGCAATCCTTTGGATTCAGCTGAAGCAATGCCCCTCCTCACCCACGAGTCTGCCGGTAACGGAATAGGAACTTTCTTCGTATGGGTGGCATGCACCCAATTTTTCCGGCCCTCTAAACGGACGGCAGTTCTCGTGGCAAGGAGGACCTGGTAGGGTCCGGTGAACCTGGGCTCCAAGTTCTTCTTACAAGCAAAATTTCTGGTTACCACCCAGTCTCCGGGCTGGAGCTGGTGGCCTGGACCCTCCGTCTGCGTCGGCAATGCTTCGTAAACCTGTTGGTGAATTAACCTCAGTTTAGCAGTCAGATCATGAAGATAGTCAATCAACATTGGGTACTCAAGATCGCAGAACACACCCGGTCTAGGGACCCCCCACACATTCGCAGGGCGACCGAACACTATTTCATAGGGACTAAGCCCTACTCGGGAGTGTACGGATGCCCTTGTTGACAATAAAGCTAAGGGTAAAGCGTCAGGCCACGAAAGACCAGTCGTAGCCTGAATCTTCGCTAGCTTTAGTTTAAGGGTGCCGTTATACCCTTCAACCAAACCAGCTGACTGGGGATGATTGGCGCTGTGGAATTTTTGGTTAATTCCAAGGCCTTTGCACACACTCTTCATCACACTCCCCACAAACTCACTTCCGTTATCAGACCATACAACCCGAGGCATTCCATACCGAGGAAAGTATTCCTTCAGTAGGATTTTTGCAGTTGACAAAGCAGTGTTGTCTTTGAGAGGATAGGCTTCAATCCATCGGGAGAACGCGCAAACCACAACTAAAACGTATTTCAGGTTATTGCATCGCTCCATATGGATGAAGTCTAATTGAATCACCTCAAAGGGACACGAAGGGGGAGCAAAACTACCAGGAGGAGTTGGGGTTCCCTTACCAGGATTGTATAACATACATACCATACAATTCTTAACCAAACGTTCAGCACATTTCGTGATACCATTATTCTTCCACACAGGAGACAGCAACTTACAAATACCTTTCACGCTAATATGTGCTAACCCATGTGCCATTGTCACAACAGCCAGCACATACGCATCTGGCAACATCCATCTCTTATGTTCCGACAAGTCTACCCAACAACCATTCGCATCAAACTTTCCCGCACTTTCTTTCCACTTCATCTTTTCAGTCTCGGTGGCCTCATTTTGTATCGCCTTCACACTCTCGATAGTGTCCTCACACATACTAGACTCTGTAGGTCACCTAACCGAACTCGTCACATACATTCGAGTGCTAAGGTTCCGGGCAGTCTCCTTAGCAGTCTCGTCTGCAAACGCATTACCACGTCCAACATCATCCGTCACCTTACGATGCGCACTACATTTAACAATCGCTACCTGCTTAGGCAACGTGAGTGCATCCAAAAGATCATTCACAAGTTGGCCATGCTGAATCTTCGTACCATGCGATGTCATAAAACCTCTCTCTCTCCACAACCGTCCAAAACTATGGGCGACGCCAAATGCATATTGGCTGTCGGTAAACACATTCACACGTTTCCCTTTTGCTAACACACACGCTCTAGTAAGAGCAATCAGTTCAGCAGCCTGGGCAGAATTCTGATTCAATCTTACAGCTTCAACAACAGTATTCAACGTCACAACAGCATACGCAGTAGTGACATCGCCATTCGGCAATTTAAAACATGAACCATCCACATACAACGTTCCGTCTGGATCTTCTAAAGGGGTGTTTTTAAGGTCCACTCGGCCTTTTGTTTCCTCTTCGGTCCTCAAATAACAGTCATGTTCTGCTATTTCATCTGACTCCATGCTAATTGGTAACAAAGTTGCCGGGTTCAGAACATGCAACGTTTTATCTGAATATGACTTGCCAGCAGCGTCAACTCGTACCCAGACAACCTCGCACTCGTCAAGTGCTGAGTTTTCGTACGATTTAAAAGAGTATCGACTGCATGCGGAACCATCACCGTAAGCATATTATCCATAACCAATCCTGCTGATTGTCGGATGGACACCGCAGCTGCCGCTGTTGCTCTCAAACAACTCGGCAATGCTCTAGCTACCGGGTCCAAGGTCGAGGAAAAATATGCACATGGACGTTGCTTACCACCAAAAGGTTGCGTTAAGACACTCAAAGCACAACCTTCCCTCTCGTGAACGTATAATGTGAACGGCTTACTGTAGTCAGGAGTACCTAACACAGGAGCCGAACACAATGCATCACGCAATTCAGAAAAACTCTTCTGACATTCTTCCGTCCATGGTAAAGGAGTTGAAACATCCTTGCACGGAAGAGCCACCAATGGTTTCGCTAGCAATGAAAAATTTGGAATCCATTGCCTGCAATACGACGTGATACCTAAAAAGGCACGCACATCTCTTTGGGTTGTTGGCACAGTCATTCGCGCAATTGCTGCAATTCTCTCTGGGGTCAACCGCCTTCTCTCCTTTGACAATAAGTGACCTAGATAGGTTACTTCTTGACAACAATATTGGAGTTTAGAAGGTGACACCTTGTGATGTAAGTCACAGAGATGTTGCAGCAACGACACCGTAGCAATTTTGCAAATGTCCTGAGTATCTGCAGCTACCAATAAGTCATCGACATATTGGATTAAGGCCGCACCAGCCGGCAACGTAAACGCATCCAGTTGACCCTTCAAGGCTTGACTGTAAATTGATGGACTCTCACAGTAGCCTTGAGGAGCACGTTTAAACCGGAAGCTGCGTCCACCAAGAGAGAAACCGAAAAGGTCTCTACTCTCTTCAGCAATCGGAATGCTGAAGAACGCATTCTTCAGATCGATCACCGAAAACCAAGATGCAGAAGCTGGAATCAGAGTCAGTAGCGCCGTGATGTCAGGCACAACAGGGAATTGAGGAATCACAATTTTATTTACCTCCCGTAAATCGATAACAAAACGATAAACAGGTGGTTTCGAAGGATCAGTACGTTTTAGAATAGGCAGTACAGGGCTGTTGCACACGTTTCCCCGAGTTTCTTCAATAACGTCTTTGTCGATCAAATCATAGATGATCGCTAACAGTGCTCGTTCACCCTCAAGAGAGATACGATACTGGGGAATACGTGGCAATCGCACATTAGATTTCAACTGAACAACATACGGGGAGATGTCAAGCAGGCCCACATCATTGGGACCTGTTGCCCATAGAGATGCGGCAAGAGAACTCAATTCCGGTGGAAGCTTATCGAGAGACAAATACATAGGAGAGACAACCCTCTCTCCTAACGTAACCTTTACACCCGCAGGAGAACAATACAGAGTTGCATACAAACGTTTTAGCAAATCCAGGCCCAAGAGATTTTCACCACAACCAGTAGTCAAAATCAGCGGAGCTTCAAGCTCACGTGGCCCAATTGTAAGGGGCAAAGGGCGTGAAACTGGATTGCTAACGGGGGCGCCAGAGAATCCAACGGAAACATTTGTTAAGCCAGACAAAGGTGCGCCAGGGAGTTTCGAATGCATTATAGAACTTTTCGCTGCACCAGTGTCCAACAGAAAAGGCTCAACGACGCCCGATGTAGCAACCGCGACGTAAGGCCCTCTCTGATCAACCGGAACTGATACCACTCCCTCTCCATGTCTATGGCTGTCCTA
Source organism: Lissotriton vulgaris (assembly GCF_964263255.1). Taxonomy (NCBI): domain Eukaryota; kingdom Metazoa; phylum Chordata; class Amphibia; order Caudata; family Salamandridae; genus Lissotriton; species Lissotriton vulgaris. The sequence goes on along the minus strand of NC_141698.1, from coordinate 695,225,897 downwards.
GTAATTACTGTTGTCAGTTCCCTGATCGACGTAATAATCGTCTACGTTGTACTGCGCAGATCGTCCTTGCGATGATCGAAACAATTATTAGAATTTGATGAGTTATCTGATCGGTCATTTTGAGCACCACGACCTCTACCACGTGATGTCTGCTGAGAACCACCACGACCTCCTCTAGATGAGTTACCACTATTACGATCGTTTAAAACAGGACAATTGAATTTTAAATGACCCTCCTGTCTACAATAGGCACACTGATTGTACCCTAACGAAGATCTTTGAGAAGAGGAGTCATTTCGAGAATGTGATCGATTAGATTGCGACTGTGATCTATTTTGCTGTGAAGCATTCTGATTCGAACGCGGAGGATACGCTTGCTGTAACAACACTTTAGTTTTAAGTTCTTTCGTCTTTTTATCAGCGCGGTCGTTCTCCTCTTTCTCTCTGTTCTCATAATACTGTGCTGTAGCCAATATTTGAGCCGAAGTAGAAACAACCCACGCACTTTCAGAATTTTTCAACTTATTGCTCAAGTCAGGCAATAAGTTAGAGACAAATTTGTCCACAAACAACCGTTGACCACCCTCAGTGCCCATATCCTGACCACTATGATCGATGAATGCCTCCTCAAATCTCGTAAAGAAATCAGAGACACTCTCGTCCTTTTTCTGCTTACAAGCTGACAATTTGTTCCAATTCACCCTCATAGCTGGCATAAGAGTTTTCATTAGTGTAATTATTCTCTGAGGGAGAGCCGTAATGAGCTGCTCGGGCTTAGCCCCACCAATCTGTCGTGTATCTGCCGCCGTAAGGGCAGCCCAATCACCACCCAATTCGTTTGCATGATCTTCCTGACGAATCTTAGCCCACACCGGTTGCGGTACAACATTGCCAAACAGCATATCGATATCGGCGAGATTCATTATCGTAGCATCTACGAGCTGCGATAATTCCTTATAATATCCTGCAGGATTTTTGCGAGGATCAGGCAAAGATTGCTTCACCTGTAAAACTTCCGACCGTGTCCATGGGAGATGTATCCATACTCTCTGGAAATGTGGCAGAATAATAGGAACAGCATTAGCATCGCCTGGCATCCACACTGGTGGAACTTCCCGCATGGGAAACTGACCAGACGCATCGAACTGCCTCTCAACGTCCTCGACAAACAAAGCTTGAGGTATAGGAGTGGGACGGAAAGATAACAACCGCTCAACAGCACGTCGAACGTTGGTATCCACTATCAGTCCGTTTGAGAACTGAAGTTGTAGATCAGACAAAGCGGTCAACACCTCGTCAGGTGCATCAGCCGATATCTGATCGCGCAAAACTTTGCACATTTCTTCAAAAACATATCTTTGTGTCGGTACATTGAATTGGCAGAACGTATCAAGTACAGCACGTGGAGGATTTCTAAGAGGATGCGTCATCCAACCCATCGCCATATTGTATAGCGAAGCACGTTCCCTGTTACCGGGAAGCTGACTACGTCTCTGAGGACCATCTGAACCAGCGGACCCAAGAACAGGTCCAAGAGAATGAAAGAAGTTAGCCGCAACAGGAGAAGTACGACTACGAGTAGATGAAGAAGTATAGCTCAAAGGACTAACAAGAGAAGGAGTAGAGACAGAGGCAAAAACAGGAGTTAGTAGAGCAGGAACAGTGGCGGGAGCAGGAGTATGCGGAAGTGGAGGAGCAGTAGGAATAGCAGTAGGCAAAGGAGCAGGAACAGTCGTAAGAACGGGTGCAGGTTGAGGAACAGGCTGAGGAACAAGTGGAGGAACAGGTACAGGGGGAACCACTGGAACAGCGGTACCCTGTACATACGGAGGTGGCGACTTCATGAGATAAGACATTAGAGGATCCTCAACTGATTCTTCCTTCTTATCCGACTCCGTAGGCAAAGCAGGATAGCATTTATCTATGGACATACGCTGTAGCCTATCAAACACTTCCTTTTCCTTATCCTCCTTATCACGCTGAAACTGCTCTGCTTTCTTTACAATGGTAGCAACACCATCTCTCTGATTACGTTTAGTCTGTCTGATCTCTTTCTGTCGGGCTTCTTTACGCCACAACCGAAAGGCATCAAACTTGACTTTTTCGCAAACAATTTAGCCTCAAGATTATCTAAAATTGGAGTCTCAAAGCTACCATGAGGTGGCCAACTAAGGACACCATCCTTCTTAGTGTACCGAATCCAATAGTCATTAAAAGTAATCGGGCCTAGCCCGACACCATCCTTCTTAGTGTACCGAATCCAATAGTCATTAAAAGTAATCGGGCCTAGCCCGTGTTTGCTGTAGAGCTCATAAGTGGGAGTTCCAACCGGAGGTATCGGACACGAGTCCTCCAGTCGGGAATCCGTACCACAACGTCTGAAACAACTAAACAAAGTACAGCGACCAGGCATCTTGCACACTAGCCGTGTTTCAAAAACTTCAAGGGTTACGGGATTTACCAAGTCCCAGCAAAGAGCAAAAACCTCGGTTTTTGGCGTCTGCAGTCGTCAAATATCACAACAAAGTACCAAGAACCACAAATGCAATGGAACCATGCAACAACTAAGTAACCACAACCAAGAACTCTGGGAGCGACCCACAAATACTTAACTCAAAGATCGATGGCGTCACCAGGAAGGCCCGTCAATCGTCTCGCTATACCAAGGTCTACGCCAGGCGCCAAAACAGGTCTACAGTCAGGGCAGCAGTCCGTCGCAGCCGTCAGGAGGCGGGAATCTTCGCGGGAAAAGTCTTCGGGCCACTTATTTCGACAACAGGATCGATGAAGCGGAGTGCACCTTCCCTCGGAGATTTCACACGAAGTTCCTCACGATCGTCGGGCTTGGACCGGTACCACTGATGCAGCCCCATGTTGGGCGCCAACTGAAGGACTGGGTTATTTAAGACCCAGCGGTGCCAGGGGACAACACCTGAAACCTTCGTGGGTAACCTGCTCCGGCGTACAAATGACAGAGACACGGGACACTTCCTTCGGCGTCAAAGATTCAAGCTTTATTACTGCAGGGAACACAGAAGTCACAGCAAGTACAACACGTGCAACTTGGGGAGACTGCTTCAAACTGCAGCAAGTGGGTCGCTCCTTTTATACAAGTTTCTTCCATAGGTTTACATGGCACACAAAGGTTTATGGCTTGGTTCCCATAATTATCCCCGAGAGGGGTCGCTTTGGTCACTTTGATACATTCAAGGTCCGGATCATAAGTGCGGAAACATTTGGCGGTTCCCAACTGTAAAAACCATCTTCTCACCATTAGTACATTCCAATCAGCAATAAAACAGATCGAAGAAGGAACAAGGACAGGTGCAGAGGAAGATGGAGACAGTGGGGGGATTGGAAAGGGTGTAAAAGAGGAGGTGTCGGGAAACACGAGCTACAGGCATCAAAAGGACGTGCCTAATGAGATGCACGGCTGAGACAATAAACCGGCACGGCAAGATGAGCCTCGAGCGAGGCCATCTGCCTTACAGTATCATCCCCCTCGTCATAAAGACATTTTCAAAGGACATGTGTCTTCCGCAGATATCTTGGGGATCCCAGGGTCGCGAAGCGGACAACGTCCGTTCGCTGGCTACTTGAGGGCAAGAGACAAAATGGATGTCATATCTAAGATGGAACCCGTGGGTACAGATAGAAAAACCCACGTAACAGACGAACGGTTTAGGCTAACACAGCGAAACTGCATACACCCACCAAACTCGTCATTTGCGGTTCATAGATACCGGACTCGACCATATTCGTGCGAGTCGAAAACACCACTTACAATTGTCACGGAACCTCAGGCGCTCCTTTTGCCCTCATGTAGGCAAGCACTAGTCGGAATCATACTCGATATTCATCAGACCATCTAGATGTTGCTGTAACATAGCTCTGTCCAATCAAGCTTCTTTGGTAACAGGCGGCTGTCTTATACACGTTATAGCACAAAGGCCACATAAGGCAGGACCACACTGCACACAAAGGCAACACGTGAACAGGAATGCCACAACAACTCCGATAATCATCAGAATCTTCCAACCCCAAGTCGACATCAGGCCCCAAAACCACCCAAGTAGCGTCCAATCCCCTACGTCCACGTGTATGGACTCAGAGATCTTATGCAACTTTGAGATGGCTTGATAGACAGTCGGAGCGTTATCTGGAATGAAAATACAGCAGCTCGAATGGATCACCTTGCATACCCCACCTCGATCTGCTAAGATCACGTCTAAAACCATACGGTTTTGTAACGTCATAAGTCTATCCGCCTGAAGTTCTGTGGTGATATTACCAAGGGCACTGGCAGGAATATTAGCTGTCGATTCTACCACTCGAGTCAATTGTCTCAGGTTCCTACTATTAACCATAGGCCCCCAAAACGGGAGGAAACCCGGTTTAGGCTAACACAGCGAAACTGCATACACCTACCAAACTCGTCATTTGCGGTTCATAGATACCGGACTCGACCATATTCGTGCGAGTCGAAAACACCACTTACAATTGTCACGGAACCTCAGCTCTTACCTGCACGGGCTGTGACTGCTCTGAAGTCCTATATAAAAAGAAGCTTTAGAAAATTGTTTAAGGGTCTTGCTGAACAAAAATGTTGCTATAAATATAAGCATTGGTACACAATATTACAATTGTTTTATATCATCTTACATTGTGTTGATTGTTAGATCATATCTAATATAGACTTGCAGTATCCAATTGTGTCTTTTCAGTTCTTATCTTCTAGGTTATTCAGTATTGAGTGTGTTATTTTCGTTGTTATTTTGTTATGTAGCTTAATAAATAATCATCAACGCGTGTTTCAGCTAAAACGGCTTCCTCAGGAGTGCCACATATGAGACCCCACTTCACATCCAGATACCAATGGGTAGTGGAATCTGGCACACTGCTGTATGGTTGAAAATAGCTAACAATCATGCAACTTGAAAAATTCCAAAATAATCTCACTATTGGGCCAAAGCAGGCTTAAGTCACTGAGTACTGTGGTATACAAATGATGATCCGTAGTCCAGGTGTAGTTGTAGACAACTCTTTACTGACAGGATAGGTAGGTGGCAAGATAGTAGGAGATAAGTAAGAAGGAAGAAACTCCACCAGGAGCGAGCTACCAGCTCCTCAGTCTGGAGATGACTAACTCACAATCTAGCTCCAGAAAGGCACTCAAACATTCTATGATGTCACAAGACATTCTGATGAAGTGGTAGAGAGGGAAGAGACACAGAAGTCATTTACCACACATCCTCCTTCGTTATAGAACAACAGCAAGAAAGCAGTTAAGACCAAGCGTAAGAATTCAGAAGAAACTGTAGGCACAAAAACAAGGCAAAGAAATAACTTGGAAAGCAGAAAACCAAAGTGTGGAAACAGAAACAAAAGAAATAAGAAAGGCATGTAGAGAGATACACATAAGATGCACAAATGGTCATGGTAAAAAACACAAGAATGCAAATTACACTGTTACATGCCCATCCACCCTCCTTAGCAAAACAAGGTAACAACCCTGGTAGACCGAAGAGGGTATGACAACCAAAATATGAAGTGTGTGCAAAGGTGTGCAGATGGAAGCAAGCACAAAGAAGATTTACACCAAGAAAGGGAAAATGGTAAGAAGCAGTGAGGCTACAAACCACATCCCTAAAGAAAGAGTACACCTTGTAGTAAAAATAACAAGATGAACAAACGCCCTTCAAGAATGAGGGTGCACCTAGAAGTACAATAACAAGTATTTTGGCAACGGTGCAATGAATTAACTAGCAACCTACATAGAAAAAGGGTATGCCTTGCAATAAAGACTAATGCATGACATGCACTAACAACCTCCCCTCCAAGGGTACACCTAGAAAACCTTAAACTGTGGAAAAACAACTCACCAAGAAAGGGTACACCAAAAGATACTGACCCTTCGAACTTCGCCAAAGGGTGGCGCTGACCACACACACCGCCACACCAGGGGATACTAACCCTTTGACAACCTCCCCTAATAAAAGGGTACACCTCAGAAAACTACGTAAAACTTTGTGTGACGCGACTTCACCAAAGGGTGGCACCGACCGCGCACACCGCCACACCAGGGGATACTAACCTTTTGACAACCTCCCCTAATAAAAGGGTACACCTCGGAAAACAACGTAAAAGTTGTGTGACGCAACTTCTTCAAAGGGTGGCACTGACCCCAGGACACCAAACACCACAACATCCCCTACCAGGGGTAGACCATAGGTACAAAATGACCATTATCAAACAAAAATTAGGCATTGACTGGCACCACAACCACCCCATTAAAAGATGTCACCCTAGGGAAACAAGACTGTCCATGATAGGGTATAACACAAAGAACTAAACACCCTAGTGAGTGTTTCAAGCTGTGGATTCATGCTGCCAGCAGAGCTCATAAGACACTTTTCATAAGAGCACCACACATTTGCCAAATAAAAAAAAACAAACACCCACCACTTTTCAATAATAGAATTGAAATGACCGGCAAATATACCCAATAGTTTTGAACTGCGACAACCTTCTCAAAGAAATTACAACAAGGACAAGACTCTGCTAAGCAACATGCAATGAAATGTTAACTATAAAATAAATAAGTGACATGAGCTCCCGTCAGCGATCTCTCACCCGGGGTCCCCGCAGACGGCTCCAAGAAGTGACAAGCATCTAATGCACAGTGAGATGTATTGAAAGCCTGAAAAGAGCCGAATACTTGCAGTGGTCAAATGCAGAATATTGCCATAAGAGTGAAAAGTCACGTAGTCTGAGGGATACAACCTCTGTAAGGGAGCCACAAGACGTGATCCATTCTCTGTTGAAGCAGATTTCTCGTCTTTCGCTTGCCGCTCAGACTGTTCACGATGAGAAGAGGCTATGGGACTTGCACTTCAGGGCAAGCTGGAGTGGACAAGGAGGCAAACAGAAATGGTTTTGCACAAGACATAGCACCAGAGGCACTCGTACACACTGCCTAGACTTGCGCACTGACTGCAATCAAGATGGCGGTACGTCGTCACGGCCGCGCCGGATGGTTCGCAGCAAAGACGTGCTGTACAACGTTGCATAGCAGCTGGCTGTGGCAAGAAGCAGATGTCACAGAGGAAAAGATGCCGGCACCACGGGACCGGTAAGGTTGTTTGCGTCAAGAGTGCGTGAGTGCAAGGGCTTGTGGCCTTTTCAAAATGCAGCGGTTCAACTGCCATGAAGGTAATTACATCGTGAGCTCACAAGAACAAATAAAAATGTCCCCCAGTCACCAGTAAAATAAAACTCACAATCAAATTTTGGTTTGAGTCCTGAGGCGGAAGCCGGGACTGTGTGTTGCGCATAATTTTTAAAATACTTGTGTTTATGGCGAACTGTTTTTAATTCATTGCAATCATACCTGGGCACTTCAGACCTGCACTCGGCACGGGCAGCGGACTCTAGCGCTACCATGCTGCCTTGATTGTCTCCTTCGCCCCTAACAAACACTGCACCGCGAGGACGGTGGCCACGCCCCCTTTAGGTCACGCCCCCTGGACGTCCCCACCAGCAACCAGCTATAAAATGTGCCTGCCCAGGAAGCGCAGCGGACGAGCGCAGCGGGAGCGCCGTTTGCGCGCCGAAGGCACGCCTAAGGCAAGCCCGTCTGCGCCCGTCCGCGCACGAACGGGCATAGGGCCAGAACCCATGCCGGGCGTTGGCACTAAGAGGGTGAGTTATTCGCGTCGCGCCCTATTAAGCCTTAGGCCTACAAAGAACACACAGTGTAACTACGTACACGAGTCAGAGGGACTGTTTGTAAATTGCGTACACTGCCACCCAGTCCATTTACAACTTACCCAGGCACCTATCTTACACTCTGGCCTGAAACTAGCAGAATTGAACTGTAGGTCGCTCCCCATGCACGCCCTGCTTATTAACCACCTACTCGTGGACCATGAGCTAGACATCCTATTCCTCACGGAAACGTGGCTTACAACACACTTGGATTCGGACGTGGTCTTGGCTCTGGCCCCGGGTTTCCTTATCCAGTCCCAAGTACGTCCTTCTGGTAGAGGGGGCGGACTGGCCATCCTGCATAGAGATTATTTCTCATGCAGAATTAGCGATGCTCACATCATGGACTCAGAGAGCTGCCATTTTTCCATCCAGCTGGCCCCGGCAACTTCTCTGGCAGGTCTTCCGGTGTATCGCCCCCCCTGGACACTTTGGTCCCTTTGTTAGCACCCTACTAGAGTCTATATCAGTACTGGCCCACTCAACACCTAACTTCACTGTGCTAGGGGACCTCAATATTCACTTTGACGATCCCCTAGACACAGGGGCTGCTGATTTGATTCTAGACTTGGCTGCTTATGGTCTCCAACTGGTCAATACCGGAGCCACCCATATCAAGGGCCATCTGTTAGACCCAGTCTTTACAAATGTCCACACCCTCCAGGCCAAACCTTCTTGCCCCCTCCCCTGGACTGACCATTTTTTGGTTCCTCTCTTCTGGCCAGGAGAATTTAGGAAGCCCCACAAGCCTGTCACGTACACCCGGGACAGGGCATGGTCTAGACTCTCAACAGAGGACTGGGCCAGAGCTCTGGAATCTACGACCCCCGCCCCCTCAGGGGATCCGGTCATGGCGGATAGCAATTTCAGGAAGTGGATTTCTGACTCACTCGATTCCATCCTACCCATAAAAACCCGCGAAGACAAGAGCGGAAAGACAGGTTCAGCCCCCTGGTTTAGCCTGGAACTCAGAACCCTCCACAAGGAATGTAAAAAAGCGGAGCGAGTGTGGAGGAAGGACTGGCTCCACTCTAGTAAGGATTCCTATCGGAGGAATGTGAGAGCTTACAAATCTGCTCTGAAACGTACTAAGGCCTCTTACTACGACGATAGGATAAAAAATGCCACAAACTCCGCAAGAGAATCATATCTCATTGCCAAAGAACTCCTAAAGGTTCCACAAACCCCCTCACTTACTAGGGCCCTACCGGATAGGAGTAATGAACTCGCAAAATACTTCGACTCTAAAGTCTCCCACATCTTAGCCTCACTTCCACAGCCTAGCCAGCTACCTTGCTGGGACAATGTAAAGCCTGACACTTGTCCAGGAGGCGACCCGCGCCCACAGCTTATCGCTTTTAGGGCGGTCTCATCGGACAAAGTTGGAAAGACTCTGGCCAAGATGAAAAGTGGCTCTCCCCATGACCCTGCTCCTATGAGGTTTCTGAAAGCAGTCGCCTCTGCGATCGTTCCCCCTATCCTGGAGTTGATTAACACCTCACTGTCCCAAGGCTCCGTCCCCCCTAGCTGGAAGGGGGCGGTAGTTAAAGCCCTTCTCAAAAAGCCCCAATTGGACTCCACTGATCTGGCCAACTACAGACCGATCTCGCTCCTCCCGCCATCAGCAAAATCGCTGAAAAACTGGTTATTGTCCAGCTGTCCCAATTTTTGGAATCCAAATCCTGCTGCGACGTTCCCAAACCGGGTTTCGCCCTGGCCAAGGCACGGACACTGCCCTCCTTGCCGTCATCGAGGAGGCAAGGTGCATATTAGATTCAGGGGGGTCAGTGGCAGTGATCCTCCTGGACCTTAGTGCAGCCTTTGACACGGTGAATCACCGTGTCTTGCTTCACCGGTTGGCCAGGGCTGGACTTGGGGGCACCGCATTGGCCTGGATAGAGTCATTCCTGTCGGGCCGTTCGTTCCAGGTCTGGGATGGCAACTCCCGCTCTGACTCTCTTCCTTTGACTAGTGGGGTGCCCCAGGGTTCCTCACTTAGTCCTACTCTTTTTAACGCCTATATGGCCCCTTTGGAGGATGTAGTTGCCCCTTTTGGCATAAAGATTGTGAGTTATGCAGACGACACTCAATTGGTCGTCTCGCTCTCACATCTTGATCAACGCCCAGACAATCTCTTGCACTGCCTCCAGGAAATCCATCTCTTGATGTGCAAGTCCTCACTCAAACTCAACGGGTCTAAAACGGAAGTTATGCTGTTGGGCAAGAAATGGTCAGCAATTCCATCATCTGTTTGGCCCAATGCTATGGGTGAGGTGCCCGCCCCCAAGAAAGAAATTAAGAGTGTGGGGGTCTGGCTCGAACAGGACTTGTCAATGAAAACCCAGGCAACTAAAACAGCGGGAACCTGCTTCGGACTCATGCGGTCAGTCCGCAAGATCCTTCCTCTGCTCCCCCTCCAATCTAGGAAACTCCTGGTTCAAGGACTGATCCTTGCTCGATTGGACTACAGCAATGCTGTCTATTTAGGAGCCCCTGAATCTACTCTGGGCAAGTTACAACGAACCCAAAATGCGGCCGCCCGGATGCTAATGGGTCTTCCCTCCAGAACCTCTGCCAGACCAGCGCTTAAGGCTCTCCACTGGCTGCCAGTGCGAGAGAGGATCGAGTTTAAGGCAATGTGCATTGCTCACAAACTCCTCAATGGACAAGGCCCCTCTATTTTAAGTAATATGGTTACCCCGTACAAAGCCTCGAGATCGCTGCGCTCGGACAATGAGCGACTGGCAAATGTCCCTAAATTCAGGAGGGTACGCACGGGAGGTCGCCGTTTCTCAGTAAAGGCATCCACACGATGGAATTCGCTCCCCCGCAGTGTGCGGTTAGAACCCTGCTACTTGCGTTTTCGCAAGCAGTTTAAAACTCTGCTTTTCCCTAAATAAGTTCTTCCCCTCTCTTGGCCAAATCAAGCTCTTACAGCGCGGGATGCCTCCGGGTCACCAGGCACTTAACAAATCTTTAAATAAATAAATAAATAAAAAATTTGCACAAAAACGAACGTCGGCTCACACTCAAGATAATGTCCTCAATTTTGTCGCAGTCGCAGGAAAGCAGGGGAAACTTCACTTTCTTTTGAAAACACTCACCGCCATAGAAGTAGGTAGATAGTGGCTGTTGTGAAGGAGAGGGCACTGCCAGCGCCGGGGCAACTCCGTGAAAGGAGACACAGCAGGGGCTCACAGGAGAAAACGTGCCCACACTGTGGGAGAACACACCTGTCGCACAGTGGTTGTAGAGAGGGCGAGCTATCAAGGTGCAAATGCTGTAGAGAGACGCAGCAGGGTGATCAGGCCAGCTGAGTCTCAGTCGCTTTTGTAGCTGGAGATAGCCAACCTCCAGATGACAGCAAGATGGCAGTTGGCTCCTTCACGAAACACACGCCCAGGGTACAGGCTGTCCAAGGTGAAAGGACGCTGGTGGGGTTTACTGGGCGTTTCTCTGATTTCTCCAGATGATTAGCTTCCTCCTGTTTAGACTTTAACTGGATCCCAGAACAGTCCTTGGTTTCCTTAATGCTGAGCATCAATCCTCTTTCCTTATAGCGTAGGTTAGTCCAAGAAACGTCGCCAAACTGTGGTATACAAATGATGATCCGTAGTCCAGGTGTAGTTGTAGACAACTCTTTATTGACAGGATAGGTAGGTGGCAAGATAGTAGGAGATAAGTAAGAAGGAAGAAACCCCACCAGGAGCGAGCTACCAGCTCCTCAGCCTGAGATGACTAACTCCCAATCTAGCTCCAGAAAGGCACTCAAACATTCTATGATGTCACAAGACATACTGATGAAGTGGTAGAGAGGGAAGAGACACAGAAGTCATTTACCACAATTGGGCAATGGGTTAGCTCACAATATTCACTGGGTGTTTTGCATTGGGTGATTGAATTTTGTCTGATCACATACACACAGCTGCCAACAATGGAGTGCACTTTAGTATTTGTGCTGGTGTGTCTGGGTGGGTAGGCCGCTGCTCTATTTTTTTATATTTTATGTATTAATACCTCATGCATATTGCATTATTTGCATAAAATAAATAAAACACATTATATGCTTGCTAAGGCCAGACCATTTGACACTGCGAGTACTTTTTTGCATGCACTTTAATGCATCCATCCATGCATTCACTTATGCATGTATTTTACAACCGTTGGTTCATTCGCGCATTCAAGCAGCCCCCAGCCATACAGTCTAATGCACACTTTAACTCATCATTGAAGAAGCCCCTGCCAAGTTTAATACTGCACTAGTTAAAAGTTGTAAATTGACAATGTTCTATAAAAAAAATGCCAGGGACCTAATCTTTGTCAAAGTATTTAAATACAGTCCATGATATTGTATATATAAATTTTAATCGGCTTTGGGCATAGTTAGTTAAATAAAACAGACTGAACAGATTGCATCCAATGCTCTGTTTACGCTCAGCAAAAAAAACGATTGTGTGGTTCATTACATCTGCTGACTCAGCAATTTATGATTGGCTGCAAGACGACTCAGTTTAACTAGAAGCGATGCAAAACAGGCCGCCATTCATTCTTCTCCCTGTTGTATTTACCACATGAAGCAAATCACTTTTTAATGGGATAGCTGTAATAATGATGCATCTCAAACGGTATGCATTTCAGTGATAACGGCAGCCTTATTACCAGTCTGCATAACTACTCTACAGTAGTTGCAGCTTTCCATATGAATGCCTTTTTCCATTACCACTGTATTTCGGTAGTTTAATGTTGACATTTCTTCAGAATAACACATGCGGAACTCATCGATGCCTTGCCATTTACAACCACTTCCTGAAGTCGCAAGACAGCTCTCTTCCTCCCTGTTTAAGGACTCCAGTAAGCGAGATGTGCACTGTATCCCTTGCTCCGACCCCATTATTCAAGGAGATTTTTATTTTTGCAGTACTAAAATGTGCCAGTCATTATCTCCTTGCATCTATCCTGCACTGATTTAACCACGTCAAAGAATCTGTTCTGACAAGTAGTAAACCCTAAAAAACAATAATGTGAAAAATAATTCCAAATGTCAACATTTCATAGCACAGAGCTGGGTGATAATTGGGCCACATGCCTAATGTTGTAATGTAGGTGGTTTTTTTCTAATGAATTCTTCAGAGCAATGATTTTAATTTATTATATATCAAAATAGATCAGAAAATTATTTATTCGACTAGAACTATAAAAGAAAAAGTCATAAATTAAATAAAAATGCATACATACATTTAAAACATCCATGTATAAAAAATCCCTATTAAATAACATAAATGCTCCTTTCACGACCATATTCATGATCCTTACGGCAGTCTGTAAAATGTTATAAACCATCAAGCACAGAAATTCAGATTGAAGCATTTGGTGGTGAACTAACTCTACTACTCTATGTTATCGTATATTAAGGACCTTCAGTAGAGGTGCTAGGAACAGCTCTCTCGATTCATCATATAACTTAGAAAAGAAAAATAAGGAGCATATTCTCAAGGATTTATCGCTGAGTTATCGCCAAAGTGGCAATAAATGTATCTCCCAATTCACAAGCTGGTGCTAACAACTGATATCACCAGTTTACCTGCAATAGCAGCCGCCAGAATTACAATACATAACATACATGTGTGTTCAGAAAATGGAGAACCATAAATTCATCTTAGAATTTCCAAACAATTTGTTTTATTCAGAATAAACACACAATAACTATTCAGAAGAGTCATGGTGGGTCTTCTCAGGGTAATCTGTAAATCACAGCCTGCAAGACAACATTTTAGATAAGAAGGTGTGTCATGTGCCCATCAAAGGACAGAGAGAGCGAAAGATAGAGAAAGGTAGAGAGAGAGAGAGAGAGAGAGAGAGAGAGAGAGAGAGAGAGAGAGAGAGAGAGAGAGAGAGAGGGAGAGTAAGAGAGAAAGAGAGGGGAATGAGAGGTAGATGAAGAGGCAGAGTTAGAGAGAGAGAGAGAGAGAGAGAGAGAGAGACATATAGAGAGCAAGAAAGAGAGGGAGGGAGAGATAGAAAGAGGCGGAGAGAGAGACAGAGACACATAGAGAGCGAGAAAGAGAGGGAGGGGAAAGAGAAAGAAAGAGAGGGAGGTAGAGAGAGAGAGAAAGAAAGAGAGGGAGGGAGAGAGAGAGAGAGAGACACATAGAGAGAAAGAGGAAGAGAGGGAGGGAGGGAGAGAGAGAAAGAAAGGGAGAGAGAGAGAGAGACATAGAGAGAGGGAGATAGAGAAAGAGAGGGAGGGAGAGAGAGAAAGAGAGGGAGAGAGAGAGGGGAAGGGAGAGAGAGAAAGAGAGGGAGAGAGACACACAGAGAAAGTGAGAAAGAGAGGGAGGGAGAGAGATGGAGAGAGAGAGACAGTGAAAAGAAGAGAGGGAGAGAGAGTGCAGACACTGCGGACACAGGCCTCACTGCTCACCTGCTGCCACCGGTGTGTCTCCAACCACGTGCCGGTATACACTGCAGTCCAGGAGGTCCCTTATCTGAAACAGAGTCCAGAGTCATGAATGGCAGAGTCCAAACAGGTACACACACCATCATCACTTGCCCGCCCCTGCACACACATAGGCTTCTGCATCCCAGCTCTTACCGCCACCCTGTGGTGATTGCCCGCCCCTTCAAACCCTGGCCCTACTCTCACCTTTGCCACCGACGTGTCTCCAAGAAGGATCACTACGTGCTGTTGCAAGCTCCAAGCCCGGGGCCTGTGACCTTGGCACCCTCCACATCATGCAGCCCCCCACTGCGGCCACCAGGTCACTCACTTGATTCTGGGTCTTGATATCCCAATGGCAGAGATCATATCAGTGCACCCGGCATCATCGCAGGCTGCACTCTCTCTCAGCCCTTTAGGTGCCATTAACTCTGTGAACTGCAAGGCAACACCACGTGGCGGTAGGCCCGTGCTGCCCGCTGGCTCAGGCCTACACTGCGGTCCAGAAGGGCTCACAGGAATCCTCACCAGTCCGGACCACCAGGACAGCGCTTCATTGCAGGCTGCACACCCACTCAGGTCTTTAGGTGCCCCTACCTCAGTGCACCAAAAGTAACCATCCTTTGTCGGTGTGCCTGTGCCGGCTGCTGTGTATCCGGTGCCACCAAGTCTGTGCCCCACAAGTCATGGACTCTTTATGATTGAGTCCTGTGGTGCGGACGCCATCATGTCACCTCCAGCACTGGGTATTGTGATGTGGCAGGGCCCTACTCCCTCATGCATAAATAATACCCACACGGATACACCCAGATAGTGGAAATGGCATCCAGCACATGCGCCAGGGTCTTTTTATTGGCAGAGTCACATGTCCTGTGATGCCTGTGTTGGATGGGTTTGGTATGGGTGTAACCAGCCATGAGGAAGTGGCTGTGGCAT